>NW_024340700.1:5701822-5712863 GCF_902729225.1 Pteropus medius | reverse complement strand
AGGTCACTTATTCACATTTGTATTTCTTATTTTTCTGCCCAGCAAAAGACAGGCATCGCTGCGATCCTCACAGAAATTCTAGAACGTGGCAGTGTCAACAGCGCGTTTCGAGGGTCATGCGGCCAAACTGCTGGAAACCGCATTTGTGTGTAAGCACGCCATGGGGTGGGTGACAGTGACGTCGGCTCCAGGAAACACCAGTGTTTACTGAGGCAGAAGTCAAGGGAAACGTACGATTTTACGATGAAGATCAACGCAGCGTGCTTTTTGATGTGTGACCAGTGATTATTCGCAAGAATCCGCACAAGACAAGAAGTCCGACCCCAATGTCCTTCCGGTCACCTCGTCACTTGCTAGTCGCCATGAATCACCACTGGAAGGACGAGTGCGGCCCACCGCGTTCTCGGCTGTGCCATCCTCGGGCCGCCTCTGTAACGCAGTCAGCAGTCAGCACGTGTCGGAGGGCTCTCTCTCTGAGAACGAAACGGCCGCTCAGTGCCGACGGGACGTTCTCAAACCCTGGCACCTGGGGGACCCTGTCCTGCTGTCGTGGACACATCGGGGGCAACACGGCCCCATGTCGGATGAACAGAGCGCATTGCGCACACCGTTCTGTGAGCCGGCTCCGGCATGTGAGCGGGCGGGCGGCCTGCGTTGGTACCTCAGGGCCGGCGTTCAGCCGGCACAGGGCCTTTGTGGGGTTCACAGAAAGCGCTGCTTCCCCCTGAACTGCCGGCCCTACTGCAGCTGAGGCTGAACGACCCCCACACCGAGCGCCACGCCACGTCACGCAGCAGAACAGCCAATTAGAGCCGCATGCCCCCCGCACTTGCGTGTGGGGCGGCCGGTTGTCGGAAGGCCTGAGGTTGGGTTCGGGCTGACTTGGAGCGCCCGTGTTTGAACCCCTCGGGAGCGGCGACGCACCTGTCCTCCTACAGGAAGCACATGATGCGATGAGCAGAGCCTCTCATAGGAGCCTGGCCCACCCCGCCGCCCTCCCTGAGCTCCGGGCGTGGGAGGGGCCTGCTCCTTCCCCTCTGCTTTTCAGGAGGCGACAAAGATGGTGTCATTTGATGAGCATAGCAGAGAACCATCGAGTAATTTCCAGCAGAAGCTTTTCCTACTGACGCGTTTGCCTAGAACCCCTGATCCCTGTCTTGGTCCTGGGGCTGGATTTGGCTGATGGGATCGGGGCCGAAGTCGAGTGTGATGGCTGATCCTTTCCTCTGGGTCCAAAGCAACATTGCAGGGACCTCGGTGACCCGGACAGCCTGGACCCTGCTGCCCGTGTCTCCTGCCCTGCATCTCCGTCTGCGCCCACACCGGGCCCCCCGGGAGCAGCACCTGTGCGGCCCAGATCAGTCTCCCAGTGGTCGTGTGGACCTCACACCGTGTCGCACAGTGCTGCTCCTTTTCTCTTTCCAAAATTGGCTCTTCTGTCTTTGTACTGGGGAAATAGGAAATCGGTCTTTTTTTTCATGTGCACAGAGCATCTCGGGGAGCCTTCGCTGGAGATGCTTTTGAACATTATGCTCCCCACCAGCTTTTCCGTTTTCTTTTCTCTCTCGGTCATGGGAGGAATACATTAGCCACGCACATGAATTGGAAAGGTTCCTTTTGTAAAATCCTGAGATTTTTCAGTCTCAAGTGGGTAGTTTGAATAGCTGAGCTAAGAGAGAGTCTGTGTATTTTATCTGAGTGGGTTTTGCTTTGTTGTCGTGAAGTTTGCGTGTGGTGAGATGCAAGGCGTCAGGGAGAGAATCGTGCCGTCCTTTACCTTATCTCTGCAGAGACCCTGTCTCCAATATGGCCACCTCCGAGGGTGGTGGGGTTAGAGCTTCAGCACATGAACGCTGGAGGGGACACGACCCAGCCCAAACGGTCCGCACTGTGCATGGCAGGTGCATGGGTTATTGCCCTGCAGATATTCTGAGGTAATAAGACAGAACAAAGTCTTACCCTCATCCCGCAGATGCAGCTGGGAGCTTGTGGAGACGTAGACTTTGCAATTTGTGTGAGTCACGAACATCTCTAGGGAATCTTTGAAGTACATTTTTCCAGGATGTAGCGCCAAGTGCCCACTGTGCCAAGGGCACGTGGGTGACCCGGCCCGCTCCTGTCCCGGTGGGAGCATCGAGGCCGAGGCTGGCGCAGCCCCTCGATCCAGATTTGGCTGCTGTGGGCTCACGTGGGGGGACGGAGCGAGCGGCACAGCACACAGAGAAAACAACGTGAAGGCTCAACGTGGCTTCAGAGAAGTAGTTCTAGAAACAGTCGTTGAGTCTGTTTTAGGTTTCACAGAGGGATGAATGAAGCAGCCCCTGTCCCTCCCGGTCTGAGGGTTCAGACGCGTAAATGCGCATCTCCAAAGGGGCGGGAGGGATGCGGCGGGAGGGCAGTTGCCGGTTTCCTTCCAGGAGCGCAAGGAAATCTCTCACAGGCCGTCAGGAGCAGGTGGCTGGGGAGGCGTGGGGTGGCCGGGCGCAAGCCCAGCCCCAACCACACTGCTGAGCCCTCTCGCCATCTCTCCTCCCGCCTCTCCCCGCTTCCCTTCCCCTCTACTGCAAATGCACCATGAAAGTGAGTGCTCCATACCATGCTGGTGTGCAGCCCCAGACTAGGACTCAGACACGTGTGACAGGCGGAAGTCTCTTGCAGCCCGGCCCCTGACCTTCTCTGGGTGGCTCTGGGTAAAATAAGCAGCTACTTGAGGAGTCGCCCAGACCGCCTGTAATGGAGGTAGTGAGGACAAGTGCCAGGAAGGAAGAAGAGAGGGGAGGAAGAGAGACGCCCAGAGGCTGCCTCCGCAGATGAAGGCTTAGTGGGGACTGATTTAGGGGAAAGGGCCAGCCAAGCTGGGGAACACTCGAACCAAGGCAGAGGGATCAGCACCAAAACCGGGGACACCGTCTAAGGCAGAGGGACCAGCCACAAAGCTGGGACACTGTTCAAGGCAGAGGGACCAGCCTCAAAGCCGGGGACACCTGTCATGTTGGCAGAGGGACCAGTCACCAAAGCTGGGGGGACAATCGCTCAGCAGAGGACCAGCCGCCGCCGTGTGGGACAATCGCTCAAGGCAGAGAGACCAGCCCTCAAAGCCGGGGGACACCGTTCAAGGCAGAGGGACCAGCCTGGCAGCCTGGGAAGCCTGAGCTCCAGAGCTGGGGGACACAGAGCAGCCCCCCTTGCTGCTGGTGGGGGAGGAGGGGGCGTGGGCCAGGAAAGCGGAGACAAAGTCCAGTCTGGATTTTATTCCGGTTTTAATGGGAAGCCACTGGGGACTTGTAAGCAGGACGTGGTGTGGTCTCATCACTGATTTTAAGCACGGCCTCTGGTTGTTGAGCTCAGAGCATGGGGTTTATGGAGAGAGAGAGAAGCAGGGAGGCTGGCGAGGGGGCTGCGGTGGGACCCAGTGAGAGGTGGTGGCAGTCGGAAGGCGAGCCAGCCACTCTGTCAGCTGCTGTTTGGCGTCTTCCAGCTTCAGTGCTAGGGTCCCTTCCCGGCTGCCGAGCAGCCCCACACAGTGGAGGCCGAGATGACAGGTGGATTCTCTTGCTGGGAGTCTGAGGTCGAGGTTGGTTCTTCCTGAGGCCACGAGGGAGTCCGCCCACGCCGGTCCCCTGGCCTCTGCGCGGCTGGCGACCCTCGGCGCTCCGTGGCTGTGGACACGACACCGGGCTCTGCCTCCGTCTCCCCGTGCTCTCCTCGTGGCATCTTCTCACAGGGATGCCAGTCACTTGGGATGTGACTGGTCCCGTGACTGTCATCTTAACTCATCACATTCACAGCGACACCAGTTCCAAAGAAGGCCCCATTTGGAGGTTCTGGACTTAGAACTTCACCTTATTTCCGGGCCCAGTTCCTCCCACAGCACATTCGATGCTCAGGCGACCCGGCTTGGCTGGTTCCATGGGTCTCAGTGTCCGCCAGGGACCCTGCTTGCCAGGGCGCGAACCGAGGCCCAGGAGCACGCCGGCTGAGTCTCTGGGCGGTTCTGCTTCATCCGCCAGCCGGGCAGCATGTGGCGGTCCCTCCTGCACTGCGCACGGCCCTCGCTTACGCACAGCAGAGTCCAGGTCACTTGAGACTTGTCCGAGGGCACCAGAGCAGATTGGCCCATGGAGGACCAGCCACCCCAGACTCCTGGGCGGGTGCCCACTTTGACCGAGGAACACTCTGGGGTCATTTTGCATCGGACCGCGTGTCCTCTGTCTGCACGGCCCTCACCCTGGTCCGTCCTGGCTCCTTTCAGAGGATGGTTCCGGGGCGGCGCACGTGCATGTGTCGGACGGCGGGGGAGGAAGCCCCCCCGGGCCTCGGTGCCGTGGACCCTGCTCACCGTTCCTGGGCAGAGGAGCCCTGACGCCGGGTCCTCTTCCCTGCGCCTCCAGGGATCAGGTCCCCGCGATGTCGGAAGAGCCATGGCCTCCCACCTCGTGACGTTTTACGTTCCCTCGCTGCAGTTAGGTTCCACTCCTGTGCTGTCACCTGTCTTCCTTTCATTTTGAAAAACACGTCTCCTGCAGCTCTTGACACCTGACTCGCTCACCTCCACCTCTGCAGTGCGACCCCGAGATGCCGCCTCTCAGCGAGCCGGGGGCAGGGCCTCCTTGCCGCCGTGGGGAGGAGTGGGCGTCCAGAGCAGAGCTCCCAGACGTCGCTGCTGCTTCTGCAAGCGAGACCCTGGAATGGGGGTTCAGGAGTGTTCGGCTTTCTTTCTCGGTGTGACATGGTGCCCTTGGTGGCCGGAGACCGGTGAGGCTGAGGCTCCGGAAGCAGCCGACGGGCGCTCAGGGAGTCCGTGCGGTCCCTGTGGGAGCGAGCACACGTCCAGTGTCACGTGCTGCGAGTGTAGCTGCCGAGGTGGGGACACCCTCTGTGGCACGGTGGGGCCGTCGTGGCGCACCGAGAAGTCACCTCCCAAACCAACGAGTGCCCGGGCCTGGCCCGCGAGCCGCGCAGGGTCCCCGGCAGCTCCCGCCGTGCCAGCCCTGGAGGACGGAGAGGAGTTCGGGTCAAGCTGCGGTTCCGGTTCGGTGGGGCTTGGTGGGCCTGAGACTCTGCATCTCTAATCGGCTTCCCTCCCGGGGACCTGCTCGGATCACACTTTGCGCCCCAGTGGCGGGAGCCTCGAAGCACCGGCATGGAGAAGTCGGTGCTGGAAGCGAAGCCGTGGACCGGGCGAGGACGCTCCAGACTGCGCCGACTTCCAGGCCTTGTGCTCTCCACGCAAGCGGCAGTATGGCTTCTGTTTGTCATTTTCAGTATCTGCATGTACCGCTGTGGCACGAGTACTGTGATTACACACACACACACGCACGCGCGCACGCACACACACACACGCACACACACACACACAATTTTATTCAGGAGTTCAGATCACCTGTTGGGAGGTAAACTCCAGTCCTTTCTGTTTTAGCTGTTATTATTTCCAGTGGGCGTGGCCCCGTCAGCTTGCACGGTCCGGGGAGCGGCCATCGGGGCCACCAGGCCTCTGCTGCTTGGAGCCGCGGTGGGAGCACATCGCTGTCCTTCCCGCTCCGCAGGCGCCCTCGTCCCTGGGCTCGGGCCCTTCCTCTGCCCGCCCTCACGCCCCCTCTCTCTGCCCGTGGTCCTTCTGCCTCCCTCTTGTAGGACGCCCGTGATAACCTGGGACGGCATCTGTTTCTGCACTGGTAAAGTGGACTGCCCAGAAGTCCCTGTTGTGACACAGGGCACAGGCGGCTCAGCTTCGTGTGCGGGAAACGCTGTTGAGCGGGAAGCAGCCAGCCGGCCGTGCGTGCGGCACAGCCCTCTGCCTTCACAGATGCGGCGTGGACGGCGACCTTCACCCCCGGAATCTCTCTCCAGGATCCGTCCTGAAGAAGGCAGTTCAGAAGGCGGAGTGTTGGGTGCACACGTCCCGGGCTTCAGGCCATGTGAAGTGATGAGCACAGCACAGGGTGCTCAGTGGCGACGTCATGAAGCAGCACAGGCGGTTGCTTTAAACGTCACTCCCCAGCTGTAGGGAAGAGTGAACAGTCAAGTGAGGACACTGTGGTCAGCGCTCAGGCAACTAGGCGGGTGGCTGAGTACGTTTCCGATCGCTGCTGCGGACTTAGTGGCCTAAAGCAACGCAGACGCATCCCCAGCAGCCTGCAGGGCGGAAGTCCTAAGGTCTAGGTGTGGGAAGGCCGCGTTGCACTCCACGGTCACCTGCTCGCCCTTTCAGCCTCTGCAGGTGCCCGAACGCCCTGGCCAGCAGCCGTGGCCTCACTCCGGCCTCTGCTCCCATTGTCCCTGGTCATTCTCCGACTCTGGCCCTTCTTCTTATAAGGATCCTTGGGATGACATCAAACCCAGCGGCGTCATCCAGGGTAATTTCCCATCTCAAGATCCTTAAACACATCTGCAATGTCCCCTTTGCCGTGGAAGATGACATAGTCACAGTTCTGGGGCTTAGCACGGGGACATCTTTGGGGCCATTATTTTGTCCACCATAGTGGAGACGACGGGTCTGTTCTCGTCACGAGTCTGATACAGAAGATCGGGGACGTACTGGTGAGTTACAGGGCCGTGAGGGAGTAAGAGAAAATGTCACACGTGCTTCTTAGTTGGGTCTCGATGTGAAGAAAACAACTGTAAAATATATTTCTTGGGATGACTGGAGAAGTTTGAACATGGACTAGGTAACGTCTTTGTTGATTTTTCTTTCATTTTAAAAAATTTTATTAAATGTGTTCGGGTGACATTTGTTAATAAAATTAGATAGGTTTCAAGCGTACAGTTCGATAACACATCATCTGTATATCGCATTGTGTGTTCACCACCCAGTCGAATCCTGAGTCACCATACATTTGACCCCCTTCACCCGTATCTGCCCCCCCATCCCCCTGTCCCTCTGGTGACCTCTAAACTGTATCTGTGTCTGTGAGTTTCTGTCTGTCTTGTTCGTTTGTTGCTTTCAGTTTTATATCCCACGTATGAGTGAAATCGTACAGCACTTGACTTTTTCCATCTGGCTTATTTCATTTAACACGATCATCTCAAATCTACCCACGCTGTCGCAAACGGTGGGATTTCATCCTGTCTTCTGGCTGAGCCGTAGTCCGTTGTGTCCATGTACCACAGCATCTTTAACCGAAAGGCACTTCGGTCATTTCCGAGACTTTTGCAGATTTTTTTGTTAATATTTTCGTTGTTAGTTTTTGCCGGAATATTGTAAGTTGACGTATATAAACTATACAGTTCACTGTGCCTCTCTGAGGAATGAGGACAGGCCCGGCATAAGCAGATGCTGTTCTGACAGACGGCTGGCGCTCACCCCGCCCGCTGACCGCTGCGTTAGGGAGGCCGGAAGCACCGCACCTTGTAAGTTACGAGCTGCGACGGTACTTCTGTGTGCTAGCGACGAGAACTGGAACCCGAAGTTAAAGTTATATGCGATGGCACTCTGAACTATAACACGTGGGCATAGACCTGAGAGAATCCCGTCAGCGCAGGGTCTGCGTGCCCACACCATAAAGCCCTGCCGGGAGATGACAAAGGCTCACGGCGAGGCAGAGCTGCGTGATGGCCGTGGACAAGGACGCCCACGTGAGGGCGCGCCTTTTCCACGCTGGCTCTGAGGTCGATGCAATGCCAGCCGCAGCACCAGCAGGTCTCCCCCTTTGAAATAGGCTTCGTTGTCTAGCTCAGTTTTAGGAGCAGAAAGCGGAGTTCCCGAATCTCCCCGGCCGGCCGGGGCAGGCGCCGCAGTGGGCGAAGCCGCATCACCACGTCATGACACCCAGCGCACGCAGTTGACATGGGACCCCTCGTGGTGGCGTGCGTTCTGTGGGTTTGGACAAGTGCGCAGTGACACGTTCCCCTCCTTCCCTCTCAGCCCCCGGCAGCCGTGACCTCCCTTCTGGCTCCACTTCCGCCCTTTCCAGAACGTCACGTAGTCGGAGTCGCACAGTGTGCAGCCATTGCAGACTGGCCCGTTTCACTTCGTGACGTGCGTTTATGTTCCTCCAAGTCTCAAGGCCCGGTAGCTCGCCTTTCAGGCGACACGTCGTGTTCCGTTGTCTGCGTGTTGCGTGGAATGGTCGTAAAAGGCGTTTTGCGTCTCGGCGTCTGTGTGGCCGTTGCCGCCCACACCGAGTAGCTGAGGGGCACAAGGATCGTGCCATCGGTTCCGTCACCCACACGACAGGCCCGCTCACCGGGCGCCGTCTGCAGCCCCCTTCTGGGAAGCTGGCAGTTGCAGAGACCCCATGGCCCTTCCATTAACTAGGAGTTGGCATGACACTCTGTCTCCCGGTTTGCAGGAAAAAAAAAAAGAGGCACCTTTAAAATATAGCAGATGGTTGAGAAGGTCCCTGAGAGGTGACGGAAGTTGTCTGACCAAGGCAGACACGCAGTCCTCCAAGGCCCCTCAGCAGGCAAGCGGGGGCGCTGTTCCTGTGCAGGGCTTCCCCGTGGTTCCCTGGACTTCTCACGAGGGCGGAGGCCGCCTCGGCCGCTTGGAAAGGCCGGCCCCATGCTCTCCAGTTCAGTTCTTCCCATCATGCTCCAGGAGGGCGCAGATCCTGTGACTGTCACCTGCTCTCCTGGGGTTCTGGTGGAAAAGGAGCTTAAGAAAGGCTTGTTTAGGTATTATGTGGTCATCTTTCTATTTTGAAAAGAAAACCACTAAACAATGTGAAATAACATTTCAAATGTGCCTAATTTACACTTTTTAAATCTTAATCCATGCCTAGAACTCCTATGTCCTGGCTCAGCTTGCCTGTAAGTACAGACATGGTCCCCCTCCCCAGCGTCAGCGCCCAAATCTCAATAGCTCTGGGCCTGAACCCCCTCTGGGATAAAAGACTGTTTTGTGTTATGTCTAAAAATTCATCTTTTAGAAATACTTACTGATTTTTACTTGCATAGGATTTAGGCAGAGGACTGATTAAAAATAATGTTCCTAAACTAGTAATTAACAGTGCACTTTTAACTCAGTAATTGGTTCATTATAATTAAAATAACTTGAGGTTATCATTAGTGGGTTAATTGTTTTTTGTTAAGGAGGCAATTTAGTCTCTTATGACAAATGTAGTTTAAGATTTTACAAGCACAGTTCTTTACAGCGAATCTGAGAATCGTGGTCCCTATAACATGCGTATGTAACTCAAGGCTCCAGGTCAGTGCTGGGAATCACTGGAACAAGCCTTTCAGTATTATAAGGAATTTTGTTCTTCATGGCAGAAAGACATACACGGTCACTCAACTGTATGGTAACAGAACTGAGCATTCACTTTGGAGCGTATGTTACCAGAAGCATAGCACGTTTTCTGACCTGTCCTCTGTGTTTGAAAAGCTGGGGAGTCCCATTTCCGGGTGAAGCCCTGCGCTCACTTAAGGCTTCTTCGGTTCCACCGACACAGCCTAGGAATCCAAACGTAACGTCCACCGAGATTAAATCAGGGAACGGACTCGAAGGAGAGGCATTTAACTCAATCCCAGTTTGTGACAGAGAAAGGACGTCGGGGCGTCTCGAAGGAGCAAAGGGCAGCGTGGGGGTCAGCAGGACGGTGAGGAGCCGGCCAGGCCGGAGGGCAGTGGAGGGAGGGGCGTGTGGAGGTGGGAGGAGGGTCGGCAGCTGTGCACACAAAGGCAGCTGCCCGCACAGAGGGCTGGAGGGAGGAGCCTCAGAACTCAGCGGCAAGTGGAAGAGGGTTTGTTCAGTTACCTGGGTATGCCCTCTGGAAAGAACAAAGGTACGTGCAGGTAGCTCCTAGAAACGGTAAACAAATGACCCATGCATGTATTTCTGGGACACGAAATGCGGTTAACCCTACCCTGACAGATCCGTTTCATTTATCGTGTTTGTGGACGCTCAAAAGCTTGATAGTACGCCACGTCGGCCTTCTCATAGTAACTAGCCGGCAGGTTTGTAATTGTGCGTGCAGTTCCTGTGTATGGTTCGCGGTGTGTGCGTGTGCATGTGTGTGCATGTGTGCACATGCACGTGTGTTTCTAGTTTGACTCGACCTGAGTTCCCCGTGGGACTACAGAGCAGCGGTCTGTGCATAACGGATGTCATGCCAGACTGAGCCACCAGGAGGAGCCCTGAGGGTTGTGGCTGGGAACAACCCCCGGCTCCTGGTGACGGTTTTAGAATGTAGTGCTTAAGTCACATGCTACCGGGGAAGGGACAAGAAGGGAGACGGCGCTTTCTGACACATGGGTCTGAGCTGTGACTTTTATTGGGTGCTATTAAAACAAAACCTACGTTTTCTCTACTGTTCACCTTTTACTCACACATTGCGTCCCATTTCTGTATAAAACGCGAATCTGCCTTATTGGTCGGGGTCGTGGTTTTGGGTCACTGCAGCCCCGTCTGGGTGGGGCTGGTGCCTGACTGGGTTTGGGCGAGGACTCCTGGGTGTGTGGGGCGTTGGGAAGTCGGGCCCATGTTAGTGCAGGTACTCGGCAGAGGGTTGCCGCTCTACAGAGCAGTGCCTTGCCGGTGACTGTTCAGAAAAACAGTTCATCTGCCTTAGGAGGGGAGCGTATGAGTATGTACGAAGTTGAAAGTTTGCTTTTCCCCCCTACCTGGCCATTTGACAGCCTCATGGGAGATATTTTGACTCCAATTTTCAAATATTTGCCATGGAGTAGCACGTACAAGAAGTTCCGTGTGAGATATTTTGTAATCAGACTGAGTCATTTTGTATCCACTTGTTATTTATTTTCCTGGAAGAGCAGTGGCAGTGGGGAAGGCGTTACCGCCGCCTTCCAGTTCAGCTCCGTGATCCATTAAAGCAAACACTGTGCGTGCCACGAACACACACACCCACAGGAGCCCCGCGACGAGCCGTGAAGTCACGAAGGCAGCACCGCGGAGAAGCAGGACTTTGCCACGCAGGCTTAGAGGAACTCTGACCTTTAAAATCTCAGCGAAAGCCTTTCCATCATCGTCATAGTCGTGCTTTAAAAATTAAGGTGTAGCTTTTGCACGTCCTCGTTTTTGACAGATTTTCATCCGTCTTCAGAAGAAGCATCAGCATCAGCATCAGCATCAGCATCAGCA
>NW_024340700.1:5685901-5701784 GCF_902729225.1 Pteropus medius | reverse complement strand
AGCATTAGTTTAGAGGAAAACTAAGGAAGAGCACGGAAAGGCCGGACCCCTGTCCATGGTCCTGACCCCGCCTCCCTGGGCCAAACTCTTCTGTGGCCATTCCCCACACACTCCAACAGCAGGTCTTCTGAAGGGCTCTGTTGTCTCCTCCTCTCCACTTCTTTTGGCCTGACTATATCCCAGGTCCTCAGCAGCCCCCTGAGACGCCTGTCCCATTAGTCGGATGGCCCCGCGTCCTGAGGAGAGGGATAAGGAGAGGGGTGGACCCTCCAGGCCAACGCTCGCTCTCAGCCACATGGTTCCTTTGTGCCCTGGACTACTTACTAAATTAATCGGTACCTAGGTATCAAGTTACAGGCTAGATGATGCCATTGTGGTAGAGTGTGTTAGTTTGAATTTAGCTTCCAATAGTGTCTGAATCATAAGAAACCTGTATGTCAAAGGAGGCTAAAAACGATAGCAAACTCTCCTAAACAAGCTTAGCAGTTTGACAAAATAGCTGTTCACCCCTTCCCCACGTCATGTCAATGCAGCATTTGGCGGGCAGCCTTTGCACGGAGTGAGCTGGCCCGTCTCCTTCAGCCTGGTGGCTCCACTGTGCCTGGGGCACCTCACGAGGCCTCACTGGTCCCCCACATCGGCCAAGGGGAAGAGAAAGAGATGAGAAGCTTCCTGGACCACGGCGACTGCAGGACAATTTTTAATTCATGTTTCATTTTCATAAAATGTATTTTTTGATCACTGTTTCTTTAACAGACGATATACAAGAAACACAGAATGCCATCTTTCCAGTGCAGGATGAGATATTCCGGCTTTAATGGGTTCCGGAGAAAGCGTTAGCGTGTACTGCCAAAATCTTTTTCTTCAGCTTCAGTGAATAATAATGAGCAATTTTAAAGAACGATACTTGTCTCTGCTCTACTGTGCCTCAAAATGAAGGCGCTCTTATGGTTTTTAGATGAGATTTTAAACATATTTTCTGTTTGTTCTTTACGGTTAACACAGCCAGCATTTAAGAATGGTTCTTGATTGTAACCAGTTTTATAGACGGCCTTTGAGAAAACCTCGTGCCTCCAAGTGCCGTTCCAGTGAGGTGATCTTGGCGCAGTTCAGTTTCAAGCATAAAACCACATCTTTGAAAACCCCTAATTGTGTTTTATGTGTGTTACTGCAGAATGTGCGCACCCCAGTACCATGAAGTTAATCGGTAGCTCTCAACCAATCAGTTCATGTTTACCAATGCCCGCTCCGTGCCGGGCGAAAGGGCAGATGCCGAGGCACGAGACAGCCGGACCCAGGCGTGCCAGAGGACGACGAGGCCGCACCTGGTCTCGTTATTACACCGTGACGTGCCCTGCACTCAGTTATGACTTTGGTGTACTTCCTTTAGGCAGAAATGCCCAGAGCATTCTTCATCGTGAGGGTAAACTTTCTGTACTACGTCACGGGCCGCTGGGTGTGACCCTGTTTGGAAACAGACTGTGCAGGTGGAATCAGGTGGAGGCGCGGTCAGAGGTCAGCAGGGCGGCCCCAGTCCACTTTGGCCGGCGTCCTTATGAGAAGAGGGGAAGAGGCACAAAACCACGGGGAGAAGGCCGGGGCGCCGGGGGCAGAGCCTGTAGCGCTGCAGCTGCAGGCCACGGGGCGCCGGGGCCACAGCAGCCACCGGGAGCTGGAGTGGGCAGGAAGGGCCCCCCTGCAGGCTGCGGGGGTCGCTCCACCCTGCCCGCACCCAGAACTGAGACGGGAATCTGTCGTTTGAAGCCACTGAGTTTGTGGTACTTTGTGATGGCAGCCGGGGGACACTAATTCAACAAATTATAAATGACCTTGGGAACCTATTACAAAATAGAGATTGAATTCCTTATAATCCCGAGTTTTAACGGAATCACTTCACGGTTTAGCCGGTTCCAGATGCAAATGGCACCGTGGTCGGTCAGCAGGAGCGGGACTGGCTTTGGGGGCCACGGGGCCTCATTCCTGCTGTGGGCCCCCGCTTCACCTCGGCCCCTTGAGCTACGGACAGGGTCGTGGAGACACAGTGGACGAGGGTCTTGGGATTTAATTATTTGAAAATAAAACCTGTGAAACAGGTTTTCCTCTGAAGTGTCTTAAAGTTATTTTTATTTAGAGAGAAGGTTTTCTGACTTTATGGGAAATGCTCTCTATCTGGGCGCTGTCCAGTTTTGTTTGAGTCAAGTTGTTAAATTTATAACTTCTCGATGAATCTAACAGATGGAAAATGCGTGAAGTTGTTAAATTGATCTCATTAGATCACCTGCAGAAGGGTAGTGTTTTTTAAGGTATTTAAAATTTTTAGCTTACGATTATCTGTTAAATGAAGTGTGAAGTTGCAGGGCGTGGGACCTCAGACCTGCCAGAGAAGGTGCTGGAAGCAGGTCGTCTGAGCTTTTCCCTTTTACAGTCCAATCGCGTTGGGAGGGAGGGAGGCCCACCCAGGGGCGAGGTTTTCAGGGCTACATGAAGGAAGGCGGAGGGGGCCGGGGTGGGGGCCAGGGCCCCGGGGTGGGAGGCGGACACCGGGAGGCTCTGACACTTGCTTTCAGCCCCTCATCTTCCAAGAGGACATGGTGACGGCAAGGTTTTATAGGAAGTTCCTTCCACACGCCTCAAGCCTGCAGCGAGCGGTGACTACCGTTCAGCTTCCTAATGAGCACCCTGCACGAGGCCCTGACATAGCCACGGACGACTGGATCGCTGGGGGAAGGAGGCGTCATGTTCCGTATAATTTTCTCGTTAAGTGGGTTTAAATTTTTGTGAGCTATTGTTCCAGGAATCACGTGTATGAGAACTTGATTAAGAAGAGCAAGCGGGACTTCTGAAGGCAGCGGCGGGGAGCACCGTGGCACCCTGCTGTCAGTGTGTGTGGGTGGGCGCGTCTGCGGGCCTGGTCACAGCCTGCGGGCGGCCACGCGCTGCGGGTCTCCGTGGAGCGAGGCGTCGGCCGACGTCGGGGCCGAGTTCTTCTCGTTCGCCCTCAACTGCGCTTCACCCCGGCCCGGCGTGTGTCCGCCTGGAGCCCGGCCTCGCCCCGCCTGTGACTCCTGATGCCGAGGCTGCGAAGAGGCTCAGCAACGAGGTGGAGCGGGGCCGGCTGTGCGGGAGTTCAGTGCGGGGGCCGGCGGCAGCTTCCCAGAGGCCGAGAGCGGCGAGGCCCTTGGAGATGGTGGTTCGATGCGAGGGCGACAGGGGTGCAGAGGTGACGGCGCCCAGGAAACGGTCTCGGAAGGCGGTCTGCCCGGGACGAGATCACTCGGGGGTCAGGCAGGTCGCCACCGCGGTGACGTTCCTGCCGCCACTGCGAGTTTCTCGCTGGCTTGACTGACCGACGCTTACGGACGGGGATTCGGCCGCACCTGAAACGTGGGGGGAGCCGGGACTCAGCTCACGGCCAGTCCTGAGCGAGTCCGCCTTGTCCCTTCCCCGCCGCGGTCCACGGAGCGAGTAGCCCGGGGCCCTGCACAGTGCCCGGCACTGGCTGGAGATGGGACAAGGCAACTGTGTAATTCTCGAACGTGCTTTCCCTGAGGCCAAGGCAGCTGTGGTGCGTGCGCTTCCTTTCACGGCTTAGGTTTCGGACGGGCTGTCGCGTGGGGCCTTCCCCACCGCTGCAGGGGTGGGGGGCTCTCGGCGAATGCAGCCACTGGTTTGCGCGGTGTCCAGCCTGAGTCGTCGCTGGCCCCCCCGGCTCCCGCGTTGGGAAGAGACTGAGGGGGACAGGAGCAGAAGCAGGCAGACCTGTAATAATCCAGCCGTGAGGCCACGATGGCGCGGGCCCGAGGGCGAGCTCGCTGGGGACGCGGCGAGGAGGGCCAGGCACGGGGTGTGGACCGCAGAGCCAGCCGCGGGTTCGGAGGCGGCCGTGGTCTGGGAGTTCACGTGCCGCAGGCTGAGGGAGGAAGGAAGGAAAGTGTCAGGAGGGGCGAGCGGCCACGTGCCGAGCAGGGTGGGGCAGGGTGGGGCACCATGCTGGCTTTGGCCACCCGAGGGGGCAGCTCCCGAGCGATGGGGGGAGGGGCGCTGGAGACGGAGACGGAGGCGCCGCAGGAGAGGACAGCGCGTCAGGACGGGGTGGCGGGCGCTGCGAGCTCGCGGGTGCCGCTCTGGGGGAGCGCGGGGCTGGGGAATCCGGGGGCGCTGTCCGCGAGGCGGAGCTGGGCCCCATGCTCGGGCCGCGTCCTTGACCCCGCCGCAGGGCGCTCGGTCGGCGCTTGGAGGCGCAGTGCCAGTGGCTGCGCGTGGCGCCGTGTTCCCGCCGTGCTTAGCGGGCTTCTGCTGGCACAGGGACGTGTCGTGGTTCGTGTGCACTGAGCGGGGCTCGGGCACCCTCGCTCGCCCGGCACGGGGCCCGACATGTCCGTGAGTGCGTTTCATGTCTACGCGAAGGGTCACGTCACACGCCAACGTCCTTTCAATCTTGTCTTCCCATTGGGGTGCCCCGCTGTGCGTGAGGGTCTCACCAGGTCTACATTCCATTGCCACACATTTTGGGCACTTTGTCCTTTAAAGTTTAATTTCTTCCTTGTGACTGACCTGCACTCTGAGGGCGATGAGCACAGGTTCTGTCTGAGGAGCCGCTGGCCTGCAGTGGTCCGTCCCTGCGGTGGCTGGGGCTCCACGGGGTGGGTGATGGGGTCACACCACAGTCCCCGCCTCTGCGGCTGGGCCAGCTCTGCGGGACGAGGGGCCTTGGACAGAACCGGGAACAGCGGGACCTCTGGACGAGATTCACTTCATTCGCCTGAGCAGCGGGATGGGACTCACTGTTAAATTCAGCCTCGGGTCCAAGGAGCAGGGTGTTGGTGTCATCACTGCCACATGTTTTCGCCCCCGTGAGCTGTGCGGACACCTCACGTAGGATAGCGGTCCTTGGAAACGTGGTTTGTTGGGGACGAGCTGAGGTTCCCACGGCTGACCTGTTGGCCTCGCTGTGCGGGCCTGGGGTAGCCGAGGAGACTCGGGGCCTGTCCACAGCAGGTCTGGCAGCTGAGGGTTCACAGGGACGTGGAGGGCCAGCCCCCTGCTCTGCGGCTTCGGCTTCCCTGGTTTCAGTTACCCGAGGTCAGCCGTGGTCCGAACATAGTAAATGGAAAGTTCCAGAAATAAACAATTCATAAGTTTTAAATTTCACACCATTCTGAGCAGCCCGATGAAATGTCCTGCTGTCCGCCTGAGACATGACGCCTCCCTGCTCTTAGTCACTTAGGGACTGTCTGGGTTACCGGAGCAGAGCGACAGCCAGTATCGCAGTGCTTGAGGTCAGGTCACCCTTATTCTCCAAGCAAGGACCCCAAAGTGCGGGGCCAGGGTGCTGGCAGCCGTGGAGAAGCCGCACGCTCCCGGCAAGTGAAAGGTGTGCGTGTGGAGGACGACAGTGTATACCGGGTTGGTGCCATCCGCGGATGAGGGGGGACGGCCATACTGGCCACTTTTCGGGGCGGCAGTGGGGAAGGTGCATTTCCTTTTCACAGTCATGATGTCTCAGGAGGAGACGGAAAGGTAAGCCCGCTGCCTTGGCGGGTGGACCTGAGTGTATTTTCTTTGGCGATATCACTATTGGATTCTTTGCCTTTGATTAAAATCTGAGTGTTTGGGGTGCTTTTCTGTTCGTGCAGGGGCGCCGACCACCCCATTCACAGAGGACAACTTTTCATCCGTCCACATGGGGTATAGAGGACACGAATGCACACAGCACTTAGTAGTGTTGGTAGAATTTTAAAATTAGTGCATAATAACACAGGGTCTAAACACACAGATACGAGGTGTTGACACACAGAAGAATGTAAACAGCCTAGGTAACGCCCTGACCTTCTGTCGAACTCCTCATTTGGGGGCCTGAAGGTCATTGTTTATCTTACAATAAGAAACTTCAGTGTTTACGCCAGCTTTTTTAACCAGTTTTTTGGTCTATATACTATGTTAGTCACCTTTATTATTTCCCATCATAGGGCTTAACCTTTAAAAACCAGCGATGCAAATCAGCCACCGAAATCAGATCGACAACCAGAATCGCAGGGGATTCGGAACCTGACAGACGTTTCAAATGTCTGGGGAAATCGTGGGGGTCGTGGTTTCGGCGTGCCACCCGGGCTCCACAGGAGCAGGCCGGGAGCGACATCGGCACGTTCCAGGGCCGTGCGACAGCAGCATCCCATTTTGTCACCCTCTCACACCTTAAAGTCGTTTCCGGTCATTTTTGCTCATTCCCAAGGGAGTTCCTATTTTTGATTTTTTTAAAAAGGCTTAGAAATACAGTTATGAACGATTTAGGGGCAATTTTCTAGATTTTATGTAGGTTGAAACACTGTGCTTCTTAGCTTTTTACTCCGTGGTGACTGAGTAACTCAGAAGAGGCACACGGTCTCTGTGGGGTCCTAGTCCACAGACCCTGGAGGTCCCACGTGCGTGTCAGCCAAGGACTTGACATCGGTGGTCTTGGCCGGGCGCATAATTCACGTCTCGTTGCTGGGCTCATTGGGTGTTCGCATGAACTGGTTTGGTGCTCAAACATGGGAGGCGTTCGGTTTGCTGCTCTCTTCACAGCCACATTCATGGCAGGGGGCGGTGTAACCTGTTTGTGCCACACCCGGGTCTTCCGTCCACCCGAACAGAACCATGCCTGACGTAGGCAGGGCGTTCGCCTGGCGTGTTAGCCTGCGTGTCAGCATCGCGAGGGCGGAGGGGCTGAGAACCGTGGGCGAGGGCGAGCCTGCTGGTGTACGTGGCTGCGCATCCGGACACGTCTCACCTGTCCAGGTGACACCGGCAGGGCTCACGCCCATTCCTCCTCCTGCACTTCATCAGTGGAGGCTTCATTTCTTGAATTCTTGTGATTTTCCATTCAGAGGGCATTTAGAAAAAGTGCATGGTGATTTCTGGCCTCTCTTTTTTCTTAGACCCTAGTTAGTTTGTACAAAGTCTCAGGGCCAAAGAGACAGATTTCATACCCCCCGTTAAGGAGTATGGTGAAAAGAGATGACATAAAACCAGTATAGGTTTTTAACCCATTTCCATTTGCCCCGAGAATACTCACCAGCGGCGCTGGCGGCCGCCGCGTTCACCCCGAGTTCACTCGCCGATTACAATCCTGACTTTACCCCCAAAGTGTGCCATGAAATATTTCGCTTCTGTTGTTAGTTTTGCATCACCCTGGTGTATCGATAGTCTTTGGGAACAAATGACATCATTCTACTTATAGCACACTGGTTTTAGTCGTGGTATTTCCATTTACAAAATATAGTCATTCTCCATCCCTGAAAATGTCAGATCCAAGAAAATGTAGCGTTCCTCCGTGCGATGTGAAATGGGTGCTGGCAGTGAGATGCACTTTTTTAAATTTCTAAATAGGAAAAAGGTTAACATTATTCTAATGGTCTCTTTTTATATACATATTATCTACTGCTTATCACTTGATCACAGGGATTATCATTTTAAAAGTGATTATAATTTAAATATCAGTTAACATTACGGTTACACACTAGTGAGTTATTTTATCTCTATTAATAAGGTGGCTCTTCTAATCTTCTCTATTACTTAATAAATGATAACTTTGGAACCATTGGCTGAACTTTGATATAATTTTGTCCAGGGAATTCCCTGGGTCACTGGCCAGCTGGGGACACCTGGAGGGGCCATGCATTCTCTGTTTCGGGCATTCCACCTGCAAATCAGGGTCACCCACTGCAGTGGGGTGTCCTGGAAAGCAACCGTGTCCCCTGAACGACACCCAGGTCAGTGCTCTGCTCGCGGCGTCACCCAGAGGGTCAGTGACATTGCTGCGGGCCCATCACTGTCACCTTCTGTCTGAATCTGACCTTACATTGAGCACATAAAAACTTCCCAAGTCCTAGACTGGTCTTATTTTAAAATCTTATTTTGTATGGTCTATTTTTCTAATATTATTTTCTTATATGAATAAGTTAAAAGGTCACTACAACTTACTGAAAGTAATTTGCTTCTCTTTTAGTGTTTGTGACGTCTAGGAAGGGAGTAAAAAAACCAAACTTTGAAAACTTTTACCCCCCCCGGGTTTATGAAATTATACACCCTTGAGACTGTTAAATAATTATTCCTCTAAACAGTTTTCTAATCATTTATAAATTATTCACACAACTAAATAATAAAACATAAATTTGACTAATTTGAATTCTCAAAATATTAATTTTTTGCAATGAAATATACTCGTTTAAAATTATATGTCTGACTATATATATAGAACATTTTAAATAAAATACTTTTAGTGTTTAAAAGTTGAAAATAAGATGAATAAAACTGGACTCGTTAAAAATCGTATAAACCTTTCTCTTCCTTTACTTTCTCTTTCTATTCCCCTTATATTTCAGTCTCTTTTCTTTCCGGAAACTCTGTTTTATGTTTTGATCACAAACTTTATCAATTGAACTTTTCATGTGTCTAGCGTACCAGGTCCTCTTAAATGCTTTAAAGTTTGAAAAGAGTAGACGCAATTATTACAAAATGGTGACACTTTCAGCAAAACCACCTACGAGTGCTAAAGCCGTGATAATTTTCTGTGAAAGCCTAGATAATTTCTCGTTTTACTCTCATTTCTGTTATATCTAAAACCATGGCATTTATTCAATCCTTTTTGTAAAAGTTTTAATCCTTTTAGATTCTAACTTCCTTTTTTTAAAGCTTAAATGAGGAATCCTAGTTCAGATTTTTACATTATAAATATTCTCTGTAATTACTGGGCAAACTGAAGTCCTGTTTCCAGTATTTGTAATGAAATAAAATATTTTCCCTGGGACAAATGATCACTTTAAGGGTGATGGAATCAGAAATTATCCCAGGCAGAGAAGTGCCAGCTGCACAGATACGCGCGAGTATGATTTGGCCGATCGATCATTCTAACGGCTTATGTTTCCCTCCCCCGCTCCATCCTTTTTAAAAATTATAACCAGACTCCACCCCTCAATGCACAGGGAAGCGGGGTGGGAGGGGGGCTGCGCCTGTGACCTTGGGGCGCTGGCTGCATCCGGGTCCCTGCCCGCGTTCTAGAGGGCTCAGGGCAGACCCTGCCGAAAACGTGTCACTTCAGTCCTGTTACTGGGACTCCTGCCCCGTCGGCCTGATTGAACCACTGTGTTCTCACCTAGGACTCAAATGAGTCATTGGCTTGAAATATTTTTCTGGAACTGCTAAGGAGGTGGCCTCATTGAAGCGATGATTGATTTTCCGGGATTTAAGTGAGTTCATTACGTCAGAGACTGCCAGAACCGCTAGGACCCAAACAAGTACCCGCTTGTTAACAGGGCACCCCAAGACCCCGGTGCAGCTGCTCAGCAGGTGCCCGGCAGCCGGGGTTGGGGGGTGGTGGGGGCTTCTTAGCGGGGCCGAGGAGCAGGAGACACCGGACAGCGCCTTTAAAACATGCGACTAAAAGTTGGTTTATTATTCACGAAGCGGTGTCTCCTGGCATGTAAAACATGCGGCTATTTCAGAGTAAAATTGTTACATCACTTACATGATTTCCCTGGGACCTAAATGCCATAGCAACTCGATAACCTACCATCGTCCTTTTTAAAAATTACGCGAAAAACACTATTTTTTGAGCATGCAAAAATTTTGGTGACTCCCTTTCCTTCTTGAATTCAGATTTCCATCCCACCTACTCCTTAGAATAGTATCCTAATGTTATATACGTGGATATTTGCTAAGAAGTCCTTTATTCATTATCTCATTTTTTACAGTAAAAATCTGTTCATAAATTGGAATCGATTTTTAAATTTAATTTTCTGTAACTATAAGACTCTAAGTGGTGTTTCTTTTGGATTATCATTATCGGGATACAATTGAATAAAATAAATTAATTTCAGAAGTCGAGAATTATCAATGTAACAGGAGCGATGATTAGAGATCAGAGTGCGTGGTGTGGACAGTGGGTGTGGACGCCCCCGCCCCCTGGGTCTCTGCCCGGGGTGCGGCCACAGCGACAAGGAGCCAGCATCGTGCTTTCTCTAGTTTATATTTTTATGCGCTGAAGCAACTTGCTCACATAAACAGGAACAGAAGATAGAAAAACATTTGTTAGAATCGTGTCACGGTGTTTTGAGCTTCTTCCAAGGCGTATGCCAAAAATCACCTTGTGATTGTTATAAAAGGTTATTTTTAAAGCTCTCGCACCTCAAAATCTGAATAGATGCTCCTGCGAATTTGTTGACAGCAGAGTTGGAAACTGTCAGCCTGCTAGCGGGTCGGTCCCTTGGTCCTTGCGTGCAGGGAGCTACGAGCGTTTCAAGCAGCAGCCCTGCCTGTGCACGGGGTTTCCAGCCCCTGGGAAGATGAGCAAAAGTAAATGGTGGGGAGGAGCACTGAGCAATGGGGGGCCTGGGGTGGGGAGAGGGCTACAAAGTGGGGGTCTAGGGGGGAGAGGGTTACAAGGGGGTGGGGGACTGCAAAGAGAAGAGGACAGGTGTAAAATGGTGGTGTGGTAGAGACGGGGAGCATGGGTGGGGGGTCTGGTGGGGTAGAGGAGCACATGGGGTAAAAAGGGCCTAGTGTGCAGAGGGACAAGTGTAAATGCTCCAGTGGGGGGAGGTAGAGCCTTTCTTTTGAAAACAGGAAACGGGCTTGTGAAGAGGGAGTTAGGACAGGGGAATTGAGCAGGGAAGTTCTGAGATCACTTTTAGGACAGAGTCGAGGATCTGGAAATTAAAATAATTGCTTTTAACATGTGATGCCTGCGTAGCCCTGGGCAGGTCGTTGCAGTTACCCTTGTTGGGTCTGAGGACACCGGGGGGCAGGGGTTCTCACCCCAAGTGCAGGGCCAGCCTGCAGCAGGGTCTGAGCGCGGCCCCGGGGGACCCGGGCAGGGCCCCGGGCTCTCGGATGGCGGCTCAGGAAGGCCCTCGTCTGGCACAAGGATCCAGAGGTTCTCGCCCACGTGAGCTGTGTGTGGGCACCGCGTGCCGATGCTGAGTGGTCCAGGCGGGAGTGCAGAGCTCACACTCACCCCCGTGGGGTTTCGAGCCCGGCGTCGCGCTTCTGGCTTGTCTGCGGCGGCGGGCGCAGCACGTGGGAGGCACCCAGCCACGGGTCCTTGAACCGGCCGCACTCCGTCCTGCAAGTGTGAGCGGGGCCGGCCTGGCACGTTTCCACAGCAGGTGAGAAGTTCGTTCGGCAGGGCCAGTGGCGCGAAGACCCTGGCCGGCACGGTTCATCGTTCAGGGGTTACGGCGGGTTCATTGCCATGCGATGGAGGCAGTTTACCAACCACCCCGAATTCTATCAGCCACTCGTCTGGCCGCGCTCAGCTGGCATCACAGCCTACGTGGCCCGGCCGCGAGGGTGGCGAGTCTTTGTACCAGGAGCAAGTCAGGCTGCTCTGCACTCTGGCCCTTTGCCCACATCCAGTGGGTCACTGAGCCCCGATGCCTGAGCCGTGGGTCTCCGGCCTTTCCCCGCCCCCATCCCGCACAGCTGGCGATCACGCTCTTGACCCCTCGGAACCAGAGGGTCACAGCTGTCAATCATTTCTGTGCTGAGGATCCTTCAAGGGCTGGTCCACGTCGACGAAGTAATGATGCCACGTCGCCGTTAACCCATTTCACGTTTAGAAAAGTGCAGCTCGCCGCCAGCGTTGATTTAATTTTACGTAAACGTGCTCCTTGAGGCGGAAGCAAATCAGACTGGTTTTCAATGTGAAAATACAATATAGAAACTGTTCTTGGAGTTATTTCTAAACAGAACTTGCCTCTAATCCTAACGTAACCGAAACGCATAAACAATCGAATTCATCGAATGAGTCTTCAGGTAACAACTGTTCGAGAACGATGCTGACATCATGCATAGCAGCGCTACGTTTTCCACAGTTTGACATTTTCAGTGATCAAGAAAGACTGTGTTTTGTGAATGGAAACACTGCTACTAAAAACAGAATGCTATAAATAGAACGATGTTATTTGTTTCTGAAGACTACCGATACACTAGAGCGATGCGAAAATAATAATAAAAGCGAGATATCTCGTGGCAAACTTTGGGAGTGGGGTTAGGACTGTAACCCGTGAGTTATCTTGGGGTAAACGCTGCAGCCGCCAGCACCACAGGCGAGTATCCTCAGGGCAGGTGGGAAGTGGGTTATAAAAATTATGCATAAAATTTAAATGGCATTCACGTCTCCCTGCAAGCTCTGCCCTGGCTCTCCAAATGCACAGGGCCGAGCGAGCCCCGCGGGGCGTGGAGCGGGCTGAGGAGGGACAGACGCAGCTGCGGGGCCCGTGACCAGGGAGGCCGATCTGCTCCATCTCGCGGATCGCTTCCTGGTCACTCCGCTGTGCTCGGCCAGCCGCCAGCGCTGTGCCCAGTCAGCCTGAGCTTGAGACCCCCTCCCCCCTTTTCCACATGCGCTCAGAGCCGCCCTGGAAAATGGGGTGCGGCGTGGGGAGGGGGCCCTCGCCATCCTATCAGGCGCAGTCACGGGGGCCCGTGAATTAAACGGACACAAGGCAGATCGGCAAGGGGAAAGGAGAAGGTGGTTTGTGGATGTGGCGAGCACACGGGGAGCGGCCAGCGGCCCAGAGGGGCTGTGGGGTTCGGGCTCTGCGCCCAGCGTGGTAGGAAAGGCTCCTGGGGGAGACCCACCGGTCCCTCTAGGTTTTCGAGGAAAACGTTAGCAATCGTCCCGTCCACGCGGTGCGAGCGGTCTCCCCAAAGGGTGGGTGACAGTAGCTCGCTCCCGTCTCTGCCTCGAGGTAGACGGCGCCCCGAAGAGGGGTTCGCGGCTGCCCTCGTTTCTTGGGAGGGCTGCTTTCCATCGGACAAGGGATGCTCGAGAAGGCTCTTTCTGCACCTGTTGGATTTCCAGCGTCTTCAGCTAAGATGCTCTTTAGCTCAACCTGGGGGCCCGAGCAGATTCCCAGCAGCCGGAGGCTACACCCCCACTGCGCTGTCCGGGACTTCCAGCCGACGGGCCGTGAGCCCAGCTCTGCCCCGGCCCTGCCTGCCTCGCTCCCGTCCCTCTGCCGGGGTCCCTGCCCCGCTCCCGTCGGCTCGGTGGTCCCGGCTCCAGCACGCGTTCTGGGGACAGTCCCTTCGCCGTGCCCACACGCCCGCCCTCTCCCCACCATGGCTGCCCGTGTGCCATCTCACCCCCGGAGCGGAGCCAAGCTCCTCCGGGGGCCCTGGTGCTTAGCTGGGCGTAGGGGGCCGGGTGAGCACCCCGCTGCGGTGACCCCCGCCACTGCGCAGGGACAGGAAACCCTGCAAAGCTCAGGGGCCCCGTCCGGGCATGCAGGGCGGCTGTGAGGCTCTTAGCAGGAAGTGAGGTTGCGGGAAGGGGTCCTTCCTGTGGCAGTGGCTCTCTGATGCCACATGGTCACGTTCAGTCTCCCTTTGGGACCAATTTCAGTGCCTCAAAGCTGTAGGATTTGGGAGTAAAAGCAACTAAGTGTGTATGAGTTTTATTCTTTTAATTTAAAGACTACTTTTCCTTAGTTCTTCCTATTATAATGATAAAACAGCTTAGATAGAACAGCAAAATAAGTAAAAAATCAGTTGGGGTTTGCGGATCCTGTGAACTGCAGATTCAGTCTGTCCCAGCTGAGTTTATGATTTTAAGACTCTGACAGGCCGAGGAGGGCTCCCTTTCGTTTTATAAGTGTACGTGATGTATATTTCCTTTCACTCCAGATTGAAAAGGAACATACTGCGTTAGAGAAAATGCGAAGAACATGAAAAGGTATAAACGAAACATTTAAAATCATCTTAATGTAACAAAACAGACATAATCACTCTTAACGGTGGGCGCTTCTTCGTTTCGCGACCGCTCGCCCCGGCCTCTCCAGCCCCCGCCTGCGCCCGCACACCCGCGCGTCCAGCGCTGTCCAGATCGGCATCCGTGTGTGTTTCTGTATCTGTGTCACCACAGTTTATGCAGTTTGTCAACGCTGAGTCACACTTTTCACAAGGTTTTCTTAACACTTTATAACTTGCCCCCCAAAACTCTTAAATATTTTTAACAACAATACTAATTTCCATTATATTTCTATATTTGTCCGATTGTTGTTGAATATTTGAGTAAACTTTCAATTTCTCACCATTATAAAATCACTATACCAAACATCCACATATATAAGCCTTTACCTTTGGATAAACTCCTTGGGTCAAAAAATTTGGATAATTTTCTACATAAACACTTATTTTACATGTTATAAGTCTTTTGCGAAATAATATTTTTAGGCCTAATTTAGGAAGAATATTTTGCTTCCTGGTTTGAGTTTTCTCTGCAGACACTGGGCCACGCACGTGGGTACCAGCCACGGAGGATCAGAATTCCTGGCTGGGCAGCCGCCTAGACCACACACCGGGGGTGTCCTGCCCTGTGGTCATCTCAGGTGTCTGGGACTCTCCTGCCCTCTGGTGGCCATGCTGAGTAGCAGCGAGACCATGGCAGTGGCTGGGAATCCTTCTTCAAGTGACAAAAATATAACCCAAATTAAGCGTAAAGGGACATGAACTAGACCACTGACAAGTTAGAACACTGCTGAAATTTAACATGGTGCGATTTATTTCTCTTTTCTTCTCTTTCGATATGTGGATTTTGTAACATTTTTTTTCCTCTAGTGACATGGAAGGTATTTACCCTTTACAACAATAATTTCAGCATTTTTATTTATATTACTCTACCAGGACACGTATCTATTAACCCAGCACAGTTTGAAAGAAACTTTTAAAGGAATATTTTTACATTCTTCCTTCTATGCCGCCGAGAATTCTCCTTTTTTACGTTCTTTATTTTGGATTAGGGTTTATTAGACAAATATACTTTTACGGTAATTTTTCTGGGACAAATACACGTGTCCCCTCAAAATTCATATGAAGCAGCCCTGCCCCCTCCATGGGGGTGTCTGGAGGTGGGGCCTTGCAGGCAATTCGGTTGTGAGGGTGGGGCCCTCAGGACTGGGGCGAGTGCCCTTGGAGCTGGGACCCCGCAGAGTTCCCCTCCCTCTTTCTGCCACGTGAGGACAAAGCAAGAAGGTAGCCAGTCGTGGACTGGGTCCCTCCCCAGACCCCCCGTCCTGGCACCGTGACCGCAGACCGTGAGCCTCCGGAGCTGTGAGGAAATGAGGTTCTGTCGTTGGCAAGCGGCCAGCCTGTACTCTGCCATAGCAGCCTGGCCTGACCGAGACAGACGGGGAGCCGGGAACCCAGCCTGCTGTCCTGGGCTGAGCGACAGCTGATGTGACACAGCACCGTGGGCCACGGCCTTTACCTCCACTCCCAGCCTCGGGAGCCGGGGAGGGCAGAGGGCCTTTCGAGTGCAGGCAGTCATTCCGCCGGGCGCCTGGTGGCTCGGATGCAGGCGGATGGGACGGGGAGCAGCTGCAGGGCGACGCGGGCGAGAGACCACCTCGGGGGGCAGCTGACTGTGTGGCTTCGCAGGGACCCTGTCCTGTGTCCTTATCTCTGTCCAGCTGCACCGCAATTAGCCGTAGAAGTGGAGAGGGCCGGGACAGGGAGCAGCTGCCGGGCCCCGGGCTGGGGCCGGCCCAACGCCTGCGGGGTCCCTTGTGCACTGGCGAAGTGCGCTGGGACGAGATGGTGGCGATGGTGACACATCCAGAAGGTACCAAAGGTCACTGGGTCGTTCACTTTACAGTGGTTGGTTCTGTGGTATCTGAAATTCACCTTAAGTAAAAACTATTTTTTAAAAAATCTGAATTCAAAGGTCGTAGTAGCAGAACCGCACCCCAGGCGTCCGCGGCAGAGGCCCCCTCCCTTGTCCCCTGCTCCCCCTCTTCAGCCCCTGTGGGCTCGTCCTTCTAACTGCTCCGCTATTCACCCAGCCCCTGCTTTGTTTTGTTTTCCCACGGTCCGTGTGTGCACAGTGGGGTGGCCCTCAGTC
>NW_024340700.1:5682773-5685692 GCF_902729225.1 Pteropus medius | reverse complement strand
ACTCTGGGTGGCCCTCAGTCACTCGGGGGTGGCCTCAGTCACTCGGGGGTGGCTCTCAGTCAGTCACTCTTCTCGGCCATCTTGCTGGCAGCAGAAGTCCTCTGAGCAGCTCGCTCTCCGTCTGCTTCATCGTGGGCCTGGCCCATGGCCCTGGGGGCAGGGGACGCGAGCCGCTCGGAATGCCCCCTTTCTGGTCATGGCTCACCCAGTGCTGAGACTGGTCACACACTCCTTGGCCTGCTTTGTCTAGAAAAGGCATAGGTCACAGTCCAGGAACCAGCCAACAGCCGAAGGCGGGGACTCGTTGCTTGTGCTGTAACATCACCCACTAATCCTTAGAGTCTATAAAACCCAGAGACAGCTGACAGGTCTCCGGAGCCTCGGACCCCCAGAAGGAGAGGCAGGGGCCCCGGAGGACAACCCGCCCTCCCGACAGGCCAGGCCGCATGTGGAATCAGCATTTTCTTCCTGGGTGCCCATCAGGAAGGCCTCACAGAAGAAGGGCCTGTCTTAGCAGGTGACCATCCCCGGGGTGCCCCTTGGGCTTCGTCCTCTGCTGCCATCTCCTGGCTGGTGTGGTGCAGGACGGGGAGGAGCAGGCGCTGGGTTCAGCCAGGACCACAGAGCCTGTGCTCAGGTTCTTCAAAACCGCCGGCCAAGCCAGAGGGCCGTGAGCCCTGTGTGTGGGGGGGTGAGGGGTGGATGTGTATAGTGAAGCCCCCCACCATCCAAAGACACTTAAAGAATCAATAATACTGCAGAGAAGAGGCTGGTGAAAATCAATATCTTGAATAAACGACTTCAGTAAGGTTTCTGAATGGTTTCAAAACGACAGAGCCTTACGCTTATTTGCAGCCTGATTCGGAGGGTACTGAGTGGGGTCTGTCCCTTGGTTAAGCAGGTCCTCGGTCCTGGGGACAGCAGTGCCAGCTTCTGGGTCTCTTGGCCAGAGTTGGGACCGAGCCAGAAGTCAAGACAGTTGGGTCTGTTCAGATACCTTGGAGGTTGAGGAGGGGATGCCGGCGTCCTCTAGGGAGGCGAGGGGTCCTGGGGGACTCCAGTTTGGGGAACCCCCTCCCTTCCGGCACCGTCGTCGTAGCCAGCAGCGGCTGAGGGCTGGTGCGTGCTGGGCACTGAGGCTGTGCCAGCTCATTTCTGCCCGGAAGATCGGACCCGCCTCACCGCAGCCTGGCAGGCGAGGAAACCGAGCCGGTGCTTGAGTGAGTTGCCCGCCGTCAGTGCCCGGACACGGCTTGACCCCTACCACTGACCACGCTTGGAGTTTCCACTGGCGTACATCAGTGAGTCTGCAGACTGAAATCCTTCGCCCTCTGTAGCTGGAATGAGTGTGTTGTACGGCCTGGAGACCCTCCAAGTCGCCGTGAAACGTTCGTCTGGTCCCCTGGGTGATAACCACGGCCGCGGAGTTAAACAGTGTGCGTCTGGGGCGGAACGAGCAACTCCCGTTGGGGGCTGAGTTTTGAGGTCGGCGATGGGGACATCGCCACTTCCTTCAGCTGAATGTCAAAGTTGCGCAGAGGTCTGCGAGTTCCCTTCGTTCGGTGTTTGCTGAGGGCTTTCTAGAAGCTAGAGAGTCTCCTCCAATGATTTAAAACTATGTGGAGGTTAATGTTTAGAAATAGAAAACTCCCAGGCTCGGTGAGTGTCTGTGCAATGTCCTCGCT
The DNA here is from genome assembly GCF_902729225.1 of Pteropus medius. Classification (NCBI taxonomy): domain Eukaryota; kingdom Metazoa; phylum Chordata; class Mammalia; order Chiroptera; family Pteropodidae; genus Pteropus; species Pteropus medius. The sequence goes on along the minus strand of NW_024340700.1, from coordinate 5,684,007 downwards.
AACGCAGGACGACGCTCTGTGACTGAAAGAGACTCTCTCCGCTTTCTGCCCCAGCAGGGCCCGTGTGACCCGGCCACGCCAGAGACGGGATCGGCCGCGCCAGGAGGGGTAAGGACACGCTCCGGTTCATTCTTTGCGGGCGGGTGTGAGTAACATTTCCTACAACGTGTGAAAGGTGACGGCCCAGAGTCCAGCAGAGTCGGCTGTGGCTTTTAGGGTGGGACACGGCAGGGCACAGTGCACTTACTTGACGCTCTGTGCGCAGTACAGAAAGGCCTCGCGTGGTGGGCCGCAGTGTCCTGCTTTCTGCGAAGGCCGTTTGGAGCCTTGTTCTGAATTTGAGGACCACAGGGGATATGACGTACACGATTTCAGAGTCTGTGAAAATCCAGATAGAGCTGACAGACCTATGGAGCCCGAGGTCCCCAGGGGAGAGGAAGAGGGGGTCCTTGCAATATTCCTTCAAAACCCTACTGTGTGCTTTCACCACAAGCTGAGTCACAGATGGCGGAAAAGACATCAGCACGAGACCCAGCTGGGACGTGGGGCTGGCCCTGTGCTGTCTGCCTGCCACAGGCTGCGGGCAGGTGGCCGATGCCTTAGCAGCCTGCGGGCAGGTGGCCAGACCCTTAGCGTCCTGCGGGCAGGTGGCCGGACGCCTTAGCAGCCTGCTGCAGACAGAGTTCGGGTTCCCATCGGCGGCTTCTCCAGGAATCAGACCTAAAGGGGTCGTTTCAGGTGGAGACGGATTTCCTGGACGGTCTCCGGTCTCCGGTAGCTGCGTGGCTTGAAAAGTAACATTATAGACAAGAGGTTTTACAGTGTAGCTTTGTGGGGGGTTCGTTTCTCCCAGCCCCGTGATCCCGGGAAGTAGCAAGGCAGCGTGGGTGGTGAAGCCGCGGCACCGGTGGCCGTCGGGCCCGGCACGCGTGGCAGGCGCAGCGGTTCTGGTCCGGCTCGTCTAGTTCACATGAGTGCATCCAGCTGCAGCCGGTCCACGCGGGACAGAAACGCGCCGGTTTTCTGAGCTCCCGACTGCTCTGCCGGCTTTGCGGGCCCTGGCGAGGTGCGGGCTGCCTCGTACCCTGCCCAGGGGGAGCTGCACGGAGGCGCCCGGAGCCTGTGAAGGCCGCAGCATCTGTGAGTGGGTGGCCTGCCCCGGGACCGCCGTCGTCCCCTGACCCCCCCCCACCTCTCAGAACGTGTGTGTATGTGCGTGTGTGCACGTGTGCGT
>NW_024340700.1:5664638-5682721 GCF_902729225.1 Pteropus medius | reverse complement strand
TGGCCTGCCCCTGGACCACTGTGGTCCCCTGAACCCCCCCCCCCCCCACCTCTCAGAACTCCGCTGCTTTACCGTCCCGAGCCGCGGCACTCCCGGCCGGGGCTGGAGGGGTTTCATCCACAGTGGGGCGCTAAGAACTTGGCTGAGAAACGCTGCTCGCTGCTCTCTTCTTGGAGAAGCCGAATTTCCTTATTGGACACAGAAACAGAGGCAGCAGGATGCAGGTCGGCGGTAGCTGACTTCTGGTCGTGCGGAGCCTCGGCGGTTGTGACCGTTTTAGTCGAGAGGTCAGGAAAGTGCCCGAGCACCCCAAATTGAGCCCGGGTGAAACCCAGGAGCGGCTCTCGCCCGTCCCTCCGGTGTCCCTGTCTGTCCGTGTGCCACCGAGCAGAAGGAGAGCTGGGCTCCTGCCGAGGCCCCTAGGGAGCCCGTGCTGGTGTGTGAAGAGCTGTGTCTCTTGGACAAGGTTCAGGGTGACGTTTTCCCGTCACCGTCACCGTCACATTCAGACTGGCCAGTGACCAGGAGGAGCCACGATGTGAGTTCGGTTCTCCTGGTCGGAAGCACGTGGTCAGTGGACGTGGGCAGAGCGGGCAACAGCATGTCTGGCGGGCGACGGGAACCAGGTGCCGGGGGCGGTGTGCATGCGGCGTCACTGTGCTCCTTCCCTGGACACCAGTGACCAGCCCTGCACGGTGGCACCAGTGGGAGCTGTGGCCGGAGCTGGAAGGCACCCAGGGAGACCGCTGTCTCCGTGGGGCCCGAGCATAGCACAGGTCACGGCTGTGGAGGGACAGTCCTGGGCGGTCTCACGTGGCCCCCCAGCACTCGGCCACTCTCAGGCCCTTGTCACGTTCAGGATGGAGAGGCACAGCGTCACCAGGGCGCTTTGGAAGCCCCAACCCTCCTGCAGACCCAGCTGCTGGGGCAGACGCAGCTGCTGCTGCACCTTCCACGAGAAAGAGTCTGGATTTTGCCAGGGTCGGCACCAGAGCCGCCGTGTGGCAAACACGATGCTGTCTCTGCGTGTCCCCCGCAGACCCGCAGGCCTCCGGCTGGGCAGCCCGTCGAACTTCCTCCTCTTCTATTACGGGCTCAGCCTTTATTTGAGTCGATAAAGAGAAATGTGTGAAGGAGACACGGGGGGCTGGCTTCCCAGGGAGGGTGCTCCATCTATCGTGGGGTGGGGGGCAGGCCACAGGGCAGGGTCCATGGCTCAGAGCAGCGCCGGTCCCCGTGGGCCAGCCCGGGCCCTCCGTTTACCCCCTCCCGACTGCTCTGCCGCGAACACGGGCCCTTCGTGGGGTTCATCGCGTAGCCATCTGATGATTCCATGGGACTTTAATAAGCAGCCGCGTCCCCGCAGCCTCCTGCTCTCCGGGACGGAGGGCATGCCCCTCCAGGTCCCTGGTGTGGACTGGCCGCCAGGATGCGGCTTACGAGGGAGAGACAAAGGCTGACCACGTGGCCGCGGTGAAGAACAGAGGAGCTCTAGGCTGGTGCCGGCCCGAGAGAGCGCGCCATGCGCCTGACACGCATGCGTCGGCAGCCTGCCTGACAGCGGGCACGTGTGTGTATGTGCGTGTGTGCGCGTGTGCGTGTGTTTTGCTGTTTCGATTCTTAATTTGTGAAAATAATTTATTCTTTTAAATTTCTTTTCGATTAGAGTTGACATTTAATATTATTCTGTATCAGTTTTAGGTGTGCAGCACAGGGGTTAGGTATTTAAATAATTTGCGGAGCGATCGCCCCTGCTCACTTAGTACCCCCGCCCCCCGGCACTAGACATGCTCACGACCATGTGATTGACAGTCTTCCCCACGCTGCCCTCACCTCTCCCACGACTTTGTCACTGGCAATTTGTCCTTCTTCATCCCTTCGCCTCTTTTGACCCAACCCCACCCCCCCCTCCCCTCTGGCCGCCATCAGTTTGTTCTCTGTGTCTGTGAGTCTGTCCCGTTTTGTTTGTTCAGTGGTTTGTTCTTTAGGTTCCACATATAGATGAGATTATATGGTATTTGTCTCTCTCTGGCTTATTTCCCTAGTATACTGCTCTCTAGGTCCACCCATGTGTTTGCAAATGGTAAATTTCATTTTTTATGGCCGCGTAATATTCCATTGTATGTATGTACCGCCTTCTTTATCCGGTTGTCTGTCGATGGGCACTTAGGCTGCTTCCCTATCTCGGCTATAGTAACTAATGCTTCAGTGACCACAGGGGCGCATAGATCTTTTTCAACTGGTGTTTGGTTTTCTTCGGATAAGTACCGAGAGGTGCAGTTGCTGGGTCATAAGGTGTTTCCGTTTTTAGTTTTTCGAGGCCCCTCCCTGCCGCTTTCCACAGCGGCTGCTGCATTCGCCTCCCACCAGCAGTGCAGGGGGGTCCCCTCTCTCCTCCTCCTCTCCCCTGTGCGTCGATTTATCGGCGATAGCCAAAACAATCTGCTTTTGCCAGATACCTTGATGTGCAAAAAAAATAATGTGACGACTCGAGCTCGACCCTCGAGAAGAAGCTTCGAGACTAGAAACGCTGAGATGCCTGCAACGCGGCCCTCAGCGAACACTGGCCGCGTGCCGCCCCTGCCCAGCGTTCCGCGCTTTCCGAGCGAGCGGAGGCCCCGCCTGACAGGCTCCTGGGTCACACGCAGCCCCCAATGGGGTCACGGAACTAGCCTTCGGGGTTAGGGTTTTGAGGCTGGACGGCGAGCTGCTTCCTCCTGCCCCAGTGTTGGCCACCAGCTGCCGAGGCTTTGCAGCCTCCGAACGAGGCCGATTTTCCTGTCTGTGCTTTTCGCCCCTGTTTCCTGCCTCTGCTTTGAATCCCGAAGCAGGTGATGTATTTTGCTTTCTGGGGGGTCGATAATGGAAAGGTGACAGGTGACATTAAAAACTGGGTGAAGCATAGGGAATAAAATACAGAACCCTGGTTTTCAGTCTGTTTCCAGGGACGATGTGTTTCCTCGGAGCTGCTCCCCGTCAAGGTCCTGCATCCGCTCACGCCGCGGGAACTGTCGAGGGCCGTGCGGGCCGGGGTGGCGGGGAGGCTGCCTTTCCCTCTCACAGACCTGGACATGTGAACAAGGCACCGGGGGCCCCGTGATGGAGGCACGTGGGGGCTGCGGTGGCCACAGGGTGGGGCTGACTCCCATGGGGCGGGCGGGGTACCCAACTCAAAGAGGTGTCTGGAACGGGCGTTTGTGGCAGGAGTTGCTTACAGCTGGCAAGGAGGGGGCTCTGCCTCCTCTGCACCTTTCACCTTCTTGATTACCGCAGAAGAGGCCGGCCGGCCTGTGCCTGCGTCACCGTGACCGTCACCGGCCTCCCGGCTGTGTGCTGCACTTCCACAGAAACATCAGTATTCCGAGGCAGACTTCGAGCCGGGAAAAGCCTCTGGTGCAGCTCACACTTTTAAATCTCCTTTTGTCATAGCTGGAGAAAAACCAAATGTTAACTTTAGGAAGAAACGTTGACCCCGGATTTTAGCATATTCAGCTACAGCCTGCTTCTCGACTCCCACCAAAACCAGACAAGATTTGGAGGGGATAAAAAAAAAATCCCAAGGTTTTTTTTTAAGTTCTAGGATCACAGGTGGTTTTTTCTTCTTCATACGCCTCCATGTTTTCCAAAGAAACTTTAACTACTAATACATACTTATAATTTAAGAAATTAATTAGTTAAGGCTCAAGTCATCCTAAAAATATGAAAATAACTATAATCATTAGGTGATGATATAGTACAGATGTCTTGGGTTTAATCACAGATGGATAACTCTAATATCTTTGATAATTTCACCAACCTAAGGTAAAGTTAATGACATTTAGTGACAGATAGCATGAAAAGAAGACTCAATTCGTTAATCGACAAGCCATTGCCAGTTACCAGTGCAGCGTGAAGGATGTCATCACATAATCATACACCCGAGGAACCCCAAGAGAACTTTCTCTTTGAAACTTGTCATCGTCTTGTGAATTTCTCAGTCGTAGTCGCAGCCGTTTTGACACTGACCTCCCGTGAGCCAAAAGAAGTAGGAAGTGCTTCGTGTCACAGGCACTTCAAACCGTGTCACTGTGAAAGGACAGCGTGCTCACGTCCCACTAGCTCCTCTCACTTGTCAGAGCTGATAATTGCTGAGGACCCGCCATCGTCCCAGCCAGTTTAACGGGGTTACTGGTTCCTTCCTGTTGTGCATTTGACCGATGAGGAAATGCAGGTCGCACGAAATTGCGTAATTTGCTGAGACTTGTGGATGAAGAGATGATGTTTTGCCTCCTGTCTTTCAAACAAGAGGATGCTTTTCAGGTTCTCGTTTACGAGTGCAGCTTGCCGTCTTCCAGCCTCTGCCCCAGCTGAGGCCCGCGTTTCCTAAGTGGTAGTTTCAGGGAAACTCGCAAGAACCGTAGGAAATCCTGGCCTCGGTCGTAACCCGCTGAGAGTTAAGCAAAGCTGTTGTCTTCGTGACGGTGGCGCTTCCGTGAGGCTGCCAGTGTGCGCCGTCCCTGTCTGTGAGCACAAACGCAGGAGGGCGCCCCACTTCCCCAACACCTAGGGGCGCTGAACACGGCAGCGGCGTGAGTGGGCCGGGGTGGCGCTGTCACCAGATGTCACGGAGAGCCCAGGTGTGACCCGCCCCCGAGCCGGGTGCACCTGGCGGTGGTGGCCCAGCAGCACGGGGCTCGTGCCCGGGCCTCGGTTTTCTGCGGGGCGCAGCCCGGGAAACCCTGTTCATTCGTGTAGAGGGTCACAGTCCTCCAAGGCCACCGCCGCCTCTGCTGGACGGCGATCCAGCCCGAGGGAGGCGTGAGGTTGTCTGACGCGGCGGATCCTCCACACGACTTTGCTTGTGGATGTTTCCCCCGCTCGGCACACAGACGCTGCGGGCGGGTCCGAGGGGACGCGACCGGCAGCCTGGACCCCAGCGTGGGGCCGTGACGGTGGCACTTCGTGGGGCCGTGTCACCTGCTGGGCGCCCTCGGAGGAGGCGGAACTGGATGCGAGACTCCGTCAGGTGCTTCACACCCGGTGGCTCCCCGGACAGACGTCCTTCATCGCGTGCGGACGCCGTGCACACACAGGCCCGCGGATGTGCCCCGTGTGTTTGAAGACACAGCCGTGTCTGTCGCCGCTGGTCTCCAGGGTCTTCTCACGCTTCCCTCTCGTTACTGGAAGCGGGTCATTCGTGACCCACGGTTTCCGTTTCGTTTTCCAGAGAATGAGAGCACTTCACCTCCCGCTTCGGCTCCTGGGCCGCTGACCGCGGGGTGTTTGGGCTCCCCCTCCCCCTTTCCTCCCTGTGCTCCCCGCCCCGCCCCCCGACCTCGTGCCTTAGAGTCCACCTCAGCTGCTCTGTGGGAGGGAAGAGCCAGCGCCTGTCATCTGCCCCGCCCATGACTGTGACGTGAGCCGCAGCTCCATCCGGGGGTCCCCGTGCTCCCGGGGCGCCCGCCCCCCTCGGGCGGTGGGGTCAGACCCCGCTTCCTCACAGCTCTCTTCCTTTGGGTCCCTTTCTGCGCCTGTCACCTAAATGTCCCTGAACTGCAAACGCTGTCAGCATGCTCGCTGGCTCCTGTGCGCCTGGGGGTCTGCGCCCACCCCGGGCACTGGGGGCACGGCCCCTGAGTAGTGGCCTGAAGTGGGGTGGGGTGGGGTGCTGCAGGGTGCTGAGAGGCTGACCCGCAGGCTCGGGGCGGGCGCCCGTGAGCACGTACATTCCTTCAGCGCCTAGAACTCTCCAGATTCCTGCCTTCGTTTCGAGCCGAGTAATAGAATCCGAACAGCAGGTGCTTTTCAGTGGCTCAGAGGAGGCCTTGGCTGTGGCATGGCTCAGCACTTGGTGGTGGGGTGTAGACAAAACCAGATCAGGCAGTGGTTTCGGTTCCAGCTGGTCAGACCCAGGTTACCTGGTTAGAGATCTGAAGATAGAGTCTGTGCGGGCGGCCTGCCACGTCCCCTCCCCAGGCCAGAGGGCTCAGAGCTCTCGTGCCGTTGGGTCACGGTGGTCACGGTGCTGCTACAGTTCTAGTCACAGCGACCAGGCTCACAGAGGGCCCCCTGGCTTGTCCGAACGGCGCCTCCGTTTCCGGTCGCCTCCCTGGCCAGCAGGGGCTTCTCTCCTTGCGCCTGTGTCTGTGCAGGTTACTTGGCGAGCCCTCCGCTGTACTGATGTCACAGGCGCTGTTCCCAGCACCTGACAGACGTCCTCTCGCACTCACGACCGTAGCCGCCGCCGCCGCTGCCCCCGTGGCACAGATGGGGACGCCCAGGAGGCTCACGCGCGAGGCCACGCAGCCGGGTGCCGGCTCTGAGCCTTGGCACACCTGGGGTGCCGAGACGGGGGCGTTGCCAGAGCCAAAGGCGATTTTCTCCTGCAGTTTCTTCTGCGAAGAAAATAACGGTTTTACATCCTCTTCGTATAACCTTTTGATGCCGCGACAAGAATTTAAAATTACTCTTAGACTTACTCTCTTCATGTGAAGCAAATGGCATCGAACAGGGTTCAGCTGAGCCTGGGCATCAGAACCCGTAAGGTGAAAATCACACCCCGCAATCCTGCTCTGCTCCTGGGACTTCTAAGTTGGGGTCCCCGACCGATTTTCACAATGAAACTCCTGTCTAAGGTAATAGTAATGCTAGGAAGTCACGAGTATCACATCACGGCGTATTTTTGTTACTGACGCGTGGAGGAAGGTCACAGGAATCCTTGAGTTCCAGATGAACTAATTGCATCCACATGATGGTATTCTTACTCGTCAGTACTGTCACGTGTCCCCACGAGTGACCTGTGTCCCCACAAGTGACCTGTGGCCCCACGAGTGACCTGTGTCCCCACAAGTGACCTGTGGCCCCACGAGTGACCTGTGGCCCCACGAGTGACCTGTGGCCCCACAAGTTCACCAGCAGCTTACAGTGGCCCAGTGCCCTCAGGTCGAGGGCCGGTGTCCTCTGTGGGAAACTCAGGGGTCGTGACCGCTCGCTTTGTGCCCGGAAGTCGGGCAGAGATACAGACAGCTCCGTGGGAGCGGGTGGGACTGCCTTTCCTCCGTGGGGTGTTCATTTCCCTGCACATCGGAAGCCGGCGGGACTTGTACTAGGGACCGGGGAAGGTGGAGGGCCCGACACCAGCGCACAGCCCCGGAGTGTGGAACCTGAGCCGCAGGCGAGCAGCCCTAACCCGGCAGGAGCGACAGCTTCCCCGAGGACACTTTCACCGCAGACTGTGCCCGCGCCACGTGCTGGACACCAGGACAGGTCTGTGGGGGAATCGGATGTCCCCCTCGTCCCCCCCACACACATAAACACACGTACACATGAAGACACACACCCCGTCGCCTCTGAAGACAATGAGGGATTCAGCCAACGTGACGGGATCGAGCACAATGTCTGTAATGCACGTCTGGGGGCGAAGACGGTGGACCGTGGGACTGAGGCGGGGCTGGGGTGTGCGTGGGAGACATCGCTCTGCTGTGTGGCCCCTTTGGGGCTCAGCTTCCTTTCTGTGAAGCCAGGCGATCCACCTGTCAGGTCCCAGCACTTGCCTTGGCTCTGACGAAGAGACTACATAGTTTTGTGGTGACGGATAAATGCCAGATACCAGGGTCTCACCGTATCAGGGCTCCTGTCTGTCTCACGAGGTCACCAAGCCAGGGACTGTCCTTGGCAGCTGCCGTCAGGTCCGGCAGGCTCGGAGCTCCAGACATGTTCCATCCGGCCGCCCCACCATCCAGGCTTTTTGTTCGGGTCACAGGGCCTGGTCAGGGCTGGATAACACGTGCCACCTGAATGTCACTTCCCTGCCCGTTCCCGGCTAAGAGGACCCAGCCGTGTGGTCCCGACCAGCCAGCCCTGCCTACTCCCTGGGGCCAGGGAGGAGACAAGACGGGTGGTGGGGACACTGCAGCTCTAGGGCGCTCTGAGGGGGGGACAGAGTTCTGGGTTGTGCAGAGGAGGACACGGCCCGCGCTTCGCGGTTGACGGCCCAGCGGTCTGACGGACACCGGGCAGGCTCTTTCTGTCGCGGGCGGCGGAGCGTTCATTCCTCGCGGGCCTGGTTCCGTGAGCATTCTGTTGGGTTCTGTTGCTACAGTCGGACGCCCCAGAGGATGTCAGCAGCAGCCCCTTTGAAGCGGCGGCCAATAAACAGAGCTGCTTTTCCAAATAATCTCTTTAAAATGTATTTGGAAGACGAGTAAGCCAAGGTTGTTATGATAATCTCTCCCACGTAAAGTCAAAGGCAAGTGCTTGCCATAGTTACCATGGCAACCGTCGGTTCACATACTTACATATACTTGCAATTAAACTCCATTAAAAATGAATGGCTTCTGTCGCAGAGCCACTGGGTCTAACGTGGCCGCCCTTCGGCCGGATCCCAAAGCCCTGGTCCCTTTCGCTAATGCCTCTTCACGACCAGGCCCCGGATACCTGCCTGTTACTTCCTAGGGGAGTTCGCACTGAACCGCGTCTGGGAGTAATTCAGGCGCCGTAAGGAGATGCCCGCTCAGGTGGCTTAGGCTGACTGAGCCCCTCTGCTCGCCTGGGTCCCCAGTTCTCTCCTGCACTCGTGCACCCCGCCACCAGACGGGGGACAAGGGTGAGCCGTCAGTGCTCAGGCAGTTTCAGGCGGCCTGGGCGAAACGCCGCAGGAAAGAGACCCTTCGTGGCGGAGCCTTTGTCGAGCTCGCCCGTGGCCGTGTCAGTCTGACCCAGATGGCTTCCTGGCAAACACGGACCAGGCCTCGGACCACGGCAGGGTCCCCCTGGCCAGGGGCCTGGCCGCGCTCGTGCGCGTACTCGGCGCCGGGCTCGGGAGCCGGTCTTCGGTGCGCCCGGCGCCTTCTGTTTGGCTCGGGGGCTCCTCCCTTCGGTCGCAGGCCAGACAGAGACGCCCTTGGAGTCGATGTTTCACTTTAAAATCACTCCGAAGACATTTGTAGTGATTTTGCGGGGCGAAAGAAAGGAGTTTCCTCCTGCGTTGGGGCTAAGAAAACATGTAAAGCGAGCGGGGGGCGCGCCGACACGGCGGGGCACAGGCGAGTCTCCAGCGACACAGCCCCCCGGTTCCCCACCCCAGTGCCCCCACCCGAAGCTGTTGGCGCCGGTTTAATGAGCAGCAGCTCCCTAGAGTTCCGTTCCTGATCCCCCCCATCCCGTTCCGAAGACGTCAGTAAGTTAACAAACATATTCAACATGAGATTAGAGATAGGTAAGTACCGAGGCCGAGGTGCAAAGCAAACAAGGTGGAAAAAAATGGATCCCAGGTGAGGCCTGAGGTTAGTCCCCAAGTGGAGGGCAAAAGGCACAGCATGCTTGCAGATGGCAGGCGGTGGCTTTCCTTCTGAGGTTGCTGGCCTCCCCAGGGGGCACGCCCGCAGTGCCAACTCCAGCTAACAACCCGAAGAACAAAAGCCCAGGGAGACAACCAAAACCTAAGAACCAGTCGCCAGGACTCTTTCTGGCCCCTGAGCCCAGAGAGAAACACGTCCCGCAGGTCCTCCCACGTGTGACGTAGTGAGTGGAGCCCCCGCCACAGCCCTGTAGGTGACAGTGTGTCTCACGCTGCCCCACATCGCGGCCTGGGGGTGAGGCTGGCACACAAGCAGGAACAGCCCCTCTCGCTCAGAGGCACATTCTGTGTGCTCCAGGCCACCAGCCGCCGAGGCCCCGACATCACCCAAAGACCTGCAGCCCTCTGGGACTTCCGCAGGGTGCCATGCGCTGGGCAGCCTCTGACCGCTGGGGAGGAGCCCGCACATCCTGTTGGGATTTTTGTGGCCCCGAGTCCGGGCTCCTGGATAAGCTCAGGAACACAGATCTGTGCCGCTGGGCAGAGGGGGTGCTCACACATCAGGGAACTGGCGGGGTCTTCGAAATCGCACAGCCTGTCCACCGTGTCTGATGGACGAGGGACCGAGGGTCCCAGAGTTGGAAGGCCTCGTCCAGGACCGTGCCGTGGGCGAGTGGCGGAGCTGGGGCCAGACCCTTGACTGCGGACACCCTCTCGGAGATCCTCACACCTGAAGGTCAAGAGCAGAGTGGGGGGAGGGGTCAGCCTACACGCCAGGGGATCAGGACTGGAACGTGACCCCGCCCCGCCTGCGGTAATGAGATCTGTACCTGGTAGGTGATGCCTGGGGATCTGGGCCCTGGAGCTTGTCCCTCCCGGGGTTGGCTAATTTCTAGAGACTGTAAACAACGGCCCAGTACTGCGCCTCCACGTGCAAACCAGCCAGCCCACAGCCCCCGCCTCTCTCCACCTCATGCTCAGGCCACTGTCCCCGCCCTAATCACCTGAGGCCGGACCAGGCAACATGGGCCCTGTGCCCCAGAGCCGGCTGGCACTCAGCCCGCACAGCCCTAAGCCTGCTCACCCCATCTGGCCTGTCCCTTCCACGGGACTCGCAGTGAAGGCTGCTGCCCAGTCAGGCTCCCCACTCCTCCGCCTCCCGACCCACTCAGGGCTCCTGCGTGGCCTGGCGCGGCCCCTCCTTGTCAGAGCTGTGACCAGCAAGCTGTCTTCTCAGTGGCAGTTGTCCCTGACTGTTGGCCGTACCTGAGTGACAATGAAGCCTGTGTCTATAACATCAGTAGTCTCCACAGCATTCAGCACAGACGCTGGGGGGATGGGGGGATGGTACGAGTGAGTCCCTGCCGTTGGGTGTGACTCGTAGCTTCTGACACTGATCTGGCTCAGGGTTCCAGATAAGCAGGCACCTTCGTGTGGAGGGACCGGGAGCTTCTCCCTGGTTTTGCTGTTAACCCTCAATAGCCCGTGGCCAGTGTCCAGTGTCCTAGATGTCGTGACTGTGTGACAGCCACATTGCGGGTAATGATAACAGCTCCGTCATGACGTGTCACATTAACACATCTAACCAGGTAGCAGTGGAACGTGTTTCCAGCGAGGCCATACACTCGGAGCGACAGAGGTGAAGTGTTTCTACACTGCGATGTGATTTACTGTTAATTCACCAGAGTCGATAGGTTTTTTTTGTTTTTCCAATATGGTGGAGATTAGAAAGACAGCTGTAGAAGAGTGTTTGTCAAGGTCAGCACACACATGGTGCTTTCTGTATAAACACAGGACGCTTTGTGTTTACAGGACAAGAAAAAATTTCTGACAGCATTATGCACAGTTATTTTGTAATACAAGGTTTAAGCAACAATTTCGTTAGGTTAGATAAGAAAATCTAGGTCATGTTGGTTTTGACTTGCCCAGAGCTGGGGAGGAGAAATGTAATTATATTGCTTTAGAAACAAAAAAATTCGGCAAGATTTCTACCACTTTTAACAGACATTTAAAATACAAACGGAGAGGAGTTTTCAAAAGCAAGTTATTTTGAATACTTTTATTTAATTTTTTATATTTGAAAGCTGTTTTTCTTTTTTTTTCATTTTTACGTTTCGTTAGGGTTGACGTGGGCGCTGTCTCGGTCTCAGGCGTGCAGCATGGCGGCGAGGCATTGGCGTAGCTCGCGAGGTGGCGAGCCTGGCACCCGCCTCGCATCTTATATGTCCCCACTGACTTTCTGTCTCTTCGTCCCTGAGAGTCGAGGCGAGTGCTGATATCTGCAGTGCGATCTGGGATGGGATGAATTCTGCTTCCAGGTCTGTCTTAGTTTAGCGCATTTCGAAGCTCCGGGTTTCGGTGGATGTGCGCTTGCAATGGCTGTCCTGTGTTTGCTTCGCCTGTCACTGTGAAGCGTCCTTTTTACAGCCCCATCTTTCGTAGTTTTCGAGGTCGCACGGATAAAACCGTCCGTTCTTTTAGTGTTAAAACTTTTATTGAGGTGTACTTTATATACCATAAAATTCACCTGTTTTACGCATACAATTCACTGACTGTTGTGCATCTTCACCATAAAGTAATGCCATGCCGTCCTTTCCCACATATACACACACACACACACACACACACACACACACATATATTTGCATTTTAATTTTTCAGTGACAGCTGACATTCAGTATTCATTAGTGTCAGATGGACAGCATAGTGATTAGACACGTATATAATTTACGAGGCGATCCCCCCCGATAAGTCTGGCACCCGCCTGGCCGCATGCGTAGTTGACAGTTATCGACTGTTCCCCGTGCTGTCCTTCACGTCCCCGTGACTGTTCGCTCACGGGCGATCCGTACTTCTTACCCCTTCACCTTCCCTCCCAGCCTCCCAGCCCCGCTCCCATCTGGCAGCCGTCAGTTCGTTATCCGTTCTATGAGTCTGTTTCTGTTCTGTTTGTTTATTTTGTCTTTTTCTATCGGGCTTACGTCACTCAGCATAATACTCTCTAGGTCTATCCGTGTTGTCGCAAATGATAAGATTTCATTTATTATGGCTGAGTAATATTCCATCTTATATGTGTATCGCATCCTTTCTATCCAGTTGTCTACTGACGGGCACTTAGGTTGCTTCCACAGCTTGGCTCTTGTAAATAGCACTGCCGTGACCACAGGGCCGCATAGATCTTTTTGAACTGGTGGTTTGGTTTTCTTCGGATAAGTACCGAGAGGTGGAGTTGCTGGGTCATAAGGTGTTTCCGTTTTTAATTTTTCGAGGCCCCCCCCCACCGCTTTCCACAGCGGCTGCTGCATTCTCCTCCCACCAGCAGTGCAGCGGGGTCCCCTTTCCTCCACCTCCTCTCCAGCACTCGTTTGTTGATTTATTGACGACAGCCATTCTGACAGGTGTGAGGCGAGATCTCACTGTGGTTTTAATTTGCTTTTCCCTGATAATTGGTGATGTTGAGCATCTTTTCATGTCTATTGGCCATCTGTATGTCCTCTTTGGAGAAATGCCTGTCCAGGCCCTCTGCCCATTTTTTAATTGGATTTTTTCTTTTGGTTTTGAGTTGTATGAGTTTTTTAAAATAAATTTTGGACATTAACCCCTTATCAGATATATCGTTGGCCCAGGTTTCACCAAGAAATGAAGCACCACCGCCTCAGAACTGGGGGGAGGGCACGGGGTCGTCACAGCAGGTTCTGGGTGCAGCGAGGGGTGGGTTGTGACCTCCCAGGAGGGTGACTGTCTCTGCAGCCGCAGACCTTCCATCTGCCTGATGGAGGATTTGAGCGAATGACAGATACCAAGACTGAGGCTCGTCCTGCTCCGTGACAGCCCTGTCCGTCGTAGATCTGTCATCTCCCAGTTAGTTTAAATAGTTAATAACTCGTCAGTGTTCTTAGCCAGTGTCACCTTGTGAAGTAGCCATCTGCCTGCCATTCTATCCCGTGTGTGAAATACGATTTCTCTCTCTTAAGATTTCTCTTGTGCTTCATTCGAGACCGAAGCCGAGGTTTTTAAAGGTTTATCTGTGCTCCAGTTCCCTTTTCAACAGCCTTGTGGGTGTTCTTCACAGACCTGCATCTCAGCGGCCATCTCTTCTGCATGGAGTGAACCCGTGGGCCTCTGGGGGCAGCTGTGCTGCCCAGTGTGCTAAGCTGGCCCATCTTGGAAGGTCACAGGTCATCCATAACTGAAATAGTTAGAAACAAAGCCTTTACTTAAAATGTAAATATTGATTTTATCTAGTTTTTAGTAAATGTACATGAGCCATTGATAGAGCCTTTGCATCAAGATTTTAAAAATATCTGCACCAGGTACAGATTAAACACCCCCTTGACTGGACTGGAAGGAAGTGGGGGCTGTGACCCCCACATGTCCTGCTCAGCCTGCCCTTCTGCTCGCCGGGGTCTCTTTCTCATGGGGAGATGGGCTTTTCGGGCGTTTTCGCTCCAGAGGGCTTGACCGTGAATGGTCATGGAGAACACCCTCTTCGCTGTATGGATTCCGAGGAGTCTGTGAGTCCTTTGGCTTTGCAAATTGACTGCGTGTTAGAATCCATTAGGGCTACAGAGTCCAATCCAACTGGCCTGAGCAAAGACCGGCCACGTGTGGGGCTCCCGCGCTGAAGTCCGGAGCCCCGCGGCCCAAAGCCCAGACGCGGCGGAGTCTGCTCCCAGGCTGCTCCCACATTGGTCCCTCCCGGGCTCCACGCACTGGCCCCGGCCATTCCAGGCAGACACAGGTGGCCACGGCATGCGGTCCCGCAGAGGAGGGGTCCCCGTTCCCACACCGCAGCTTCGTCCGTTACCTGTCCCCTGGGGACAGGCCCGCGGCAGGCTGGCCTCTCCATCGAGAGTGTGGCAGGTGTGTGGCCGGCTTGGGTAGCCGGCAGACCCAGAGACAACCTCGCTGTGACGGGGTGGTTGACAGGGGGACCGTGTACCTCCTCATCCTGGCGTCCACGGGGCCCCTCAGCCTGACAGGCCCTCGCCCGGGACACAGCTGGGCACAGGGCGCGGTCTCCACACACCTCGCGAGGAGCATCTCTGAGGTCACGTCCCAGGGGTTTGAGGCCGGCATGGGCCTAGCGGTCCTGCCTCAGCGTCTGCAGGGGTGATGCTGGTGCATCGTATCTCCCGTGTGTGCCCGCTGACCCGAGCAGGCCACCATCACCGGGAGCCGCTGGGGCCGCTCCCACTTCCCGTGGCTGGGGCTTGCTGGGCGGGGGTCGGCGAGGGCCGCACAGGAGGCCCCCACACTGCCGAGTGCGCCGGCCTACGCCCCGCCTCTTCCATGCAAACAGACTCTGTCCCCCGGGAAGCCGAATAGGATCCCAGTCCACGCAAAGCCAGTCCCCGCCCTGCCCGCATGAGGCGGTCCCCACAGACGGCCGTGCTCCGGGCTTCCTGCTTGTCTTTAGGGACAGTTCACGCGCTGACCCGTCCACCGGTCAGGGTGGCCCCCGCACGCTTCTCTGCATGCGTCTTTCCCGTCCACAGTGCCCTTTGGAGGTGGCCCACGTCCAAAGCCACTGGCTGCCTCCTAGCTCGTGGCTGCTGAGTAGGGTCCCTCCAGGCTGCCCGCTGCCCTTCTCTGCAGCCATGTTTGAAGGACGAGCCTGGCCAGCTGAGCTCGCACCGTGCCACCACGCATCGGGGCCATCGGAGCGCTCAGGTGTGTGGTGGACACGGACGCCGGCTCCGAGTTCTCGGGATGGACGGAGGTGGAGACCCTGCTCCCTGTGTGGCGTGCCAAAGGCCTTCGAGTCGGTCACTTGGCAGTGACTGTTCACTGCTCCTTATGGTGCCTGGTGTCCCCGCCTTGGGTGCCCCAGACTTTGTGATGGAACTGGACTCAGAGCCGAGTGCGGCTGTGGTCCCCGGGGTGGCTGGTGTCGGAACTCCGAGGACACCCACGGGCTTGGCTCCCAGGCCACCACTCTCCTCGTCCTACGTGCTGCTCATAGGTCACTGGCTTCGTACCAAAGGGACCATCTAAAGCAGGAGTCCCCAAGCCCTGGGCCGTGGGCCGGTACGGGTCCCTGGCCTGTTAGGAACCGGGCCGCACAGCAGGAGGTGAGCAGCGGGCCAGCGAGCAAAGCTGCATCTGTATCTGCGGCCGCCCCCAGCGCCAGCGTCACCGCCTCAGCTCCGCCTCAGATCGTCAGGCATCAGATGCTCACGGGAGCCCCGGTCCCTGCTGCCACAAAGGCTGGGGACCGCTGCCCGAAAGAGAAGCTGTGCAGCCGGAAGGTCAGCCGGGGCCAGAGGAAACGTGGGTCAGTGTCGACGGTACACATGACCGGGAGAGACCCCGGTGGACGAGGCCCGGGCGGACGGCAGGCTCCAAGCGCGAGGGTCGGGGAGAGGGCGCGTGAGCTGCGGTGTGGCGTCCTGTGCTAGCTTCTCCGTGTCCTGTGGGGCAGTGGCAGCAGTGTCCGCAGAGTGCCCTCGCGCCTGCCAGCTCGTCCCCATGTCGGTGTCTGTTTTCCGAATGTCCGGCTGTTGTAGGGACGACGGGTTATTGCCTCGTTTTGGTAGGTCATTTTAAACAGGGACATGCTAGTGTCTGGTGGGCCTGCAAGTCCCCTGGGCCTTAAACATCCGAGGCAGGCAGAGTAGTGCCACCTGCACTGCTGGTGTCCAGGCCCCCAGGACCTCAGAGAGTGACTGTGTTTGGAGATGGGGGTCTTTATCGAGATGATCAAATTAGAATGATTGAATGTCATTCAGGTGAGCCCTGATCCCATGGGACTGTGTCCTTACAAGAGGAGGTCAGGACGCAGACCCACACAGAGGGACGGCCGTGTGAGGACCTAGGGAGAGGACAGCCATCTGCGGATCAGGGAGGGAGGCCTCGGGAGACCGACCTGACTGCAGTGGGTCTCAGGCTCCGGCCTCCAGGACTGTGGGGCGTAAGTGTCTGTGGCGTCCACGACACAGCCCTCATCACTGCTGCAGCGAGTGCCCAGAGCAGGGGACAGAGGGCAGACACCGTCCCCAGTGCTGGGGGTGCTGTGGCCTGGAGACTTTGCGGGGGCAGCCTCCATCGTCACCAGGCTCCTGTCACCACTGAATCTGGGGGACCACTCCTGCCCCCTTCCGTAAGTGGGACGGCACGGTTGACAGGACACGGATAAACAGAGGTGGCCTCCCCACGCCTCTCCTGCACCTAGCCTTGAGGGGACGCAGCCACGTCTGAGCCAGGTGGGAGGACACCGCTGTCCCTGGGCCTCCCTGGGCTCTGACCTCCACCCTGCGGGCCATGTCATTGTCCTGGAGTGCACCTGTCTGCCCTCCGGCCCTGCCGCCCTGACCTGCTGCTTGGAGCATCCTTGGTGAGGAGGGCTCAGGGCTGCCCTGCACCCAGCGTGTCACCATAGAGGCCGCGTTTGCAGAGGAGAGAAATGCCCCCGGGACCGGATGTCAGCAGAGGCCTCCCCAGGCTGCCTGCCGCTCCCCGGCCGCGGGAACCGCTGGCAGCAGTCACCAGGCTTGCGTGTGTCATGTTGGAGGCCACCGTGGTGCACGACTGACCTGCTGGGTGGTGGCCCGTGGTCAGAGGCCTTTGCTCCCAGTGGAGGCGAGGGGACCAACCCGCTGCCGGCCTGGGGAGCCACCACGTCCGCAGGGTGCGTGTCCTCAGGGACGTTTGAAAAGGAAAATGCAGGTTGGTGGATGGCAGTTGGTGGATGCAAAGTGCTGCATGCGGGGAAGTGGCCCTGTGTCCTGCTTTTGAGAGTTCGTTCCCGGATATAGCAACACGGAACCACCTCGTAGAAGTTCAGGTGCTCAGGGACGAACAGAGACCGAGAACGTGATGCCTCGATGGCTTAGGGTCCCTGCGCCGACGCTGGGGGTGGCTGGGGAAGACAGCGCCGGAAGCTGGTAGGAGAGGGAACCATGGGGCTGTGTGTCCGCGTCTCCGTCTTCCCACGGAGTTCCCGCTGACGGAGGCCGGTGTGCGCTTCGGGTGCTGCCGTGCAGAGGGCGAGGGGACGAGCCCGGCAGCGTCCGCGCGCGGAGGACGCCACTCTCCCGCCAGGTGACACGGCCCTGAAACCCTGGCTCGGGTCCCCCGGGCTCTGAGGGCGCAGAGGCGGCTCCGGGGTGCCAGGAGCACTAATGAGGTCTCCGCAGAGTAAGCGTTGTTGCCATAGCAACCGAGGCCAGCGCCTTCTGTATGGTCAGATAGTGTGGCGTTGCTCGTCTGCCCAGCCATTATCTATGTCACACACGTTAAGGCGTGGGACACAGCTCAGCGGCTGGGATTCGGAAGATGAGCAGGTTCCACCTGTGGTTCAGTCCGTCAGGGCCGGTACACCCCGTGTGAGCCTGACGCTGGCAGGTCGGGTCGCCAGATCGCGCGGCTCCAGGCCCGCGTGAACTGCCCGGAGGTACGCGGGCTGCAGTGCAGAAGCGCCAGGCCCGGGGCGGTGGCCGTCGGCCTCCGTGTGCTTTTCTGTTACGGGGACAGACTTTGGGGGATAGCTCAGCTTTCCCACACCAGCTGTCCTGCCCCACAAGGGTCTTGGGGAGGATTCTGCTCCCCGCTGGGGGCGCGAGCGGGCCCCCTCCCGGCCCCCAACCAGAGCCCCTCCTGCTTCGTTCGGGGACGTCTCCCCGAGCTGCGGCCTGGTGTGGGGCCGGCCCCTTGGTGTGGGAGCAGGCACCGCCTGGAACGCGCCACCCATCCCCGGGGCTTGTCCCACAGCCAACAAAATAACGACAGAGCCCGCCCACGTGGAGCTTACCTGTGCTTAAGTAAACGCTGTGAGGGATAAAACACGCACGGTGTGGGGCTGTGG
>NW_024340700.1:5664286-5664429 GCF_902729225.1 Pteropus medius | reverse complement strand
CCGCGGGGTGGGGGAGGGGACGACCTGGGTGGGGGGACGGGCGGAGGGCGGCACGGGAGCGGCTCCCAGTGCTTCCGCCGAGCAGGCCGAGGGCGTGTGTGAGCCTTTGTCGAGTCTCAGGCAGGTCACCGGGGCAGGTCGCC
>NW_024340700.1:5536211-5664266 GCF_902729225.1 Pteropus medius | reverse complement strand
GCGTTCCGCGGCCAGAACTAGGACCCGGCCCTCGAGGCCCGAGTGGGCCAGACCGGCGACGGGCACGCGGCGTCCCACGGTCACGGCGCCAAACCCTGGGCCCCCGGAGGCCCCTGCCCGCGGGAACGCGGCGCGCGGCCCCGACCCCGACCCCGTGCGCGGCTTCGCGCTTGGCGCACACGAGTTGGGGTGCAGAGAGGTCTGCGCGTTTCGGGGTTTCCTCGGTGGAATTACGGGGACATGTTTCGCGGCAACCGCCTTTTCCGGCCACGCGTCATCGCCTTTCCTCGCCGTCCCTCCGGGGGACGTTCCCGCCCGGCCACACGGCGGCGGGGGTGTCCCCAGCCTCCCGCAACGCGCTGCGGGTCGCCGCGCAGGTCGCTGCCCAGCGGGAGACCGCTTGGTGTCTTCGGACCTTTGAACCATTTCGCCAACCTGATGCATCAAATATTTTAATTCGTTTCTCCGTTACCGCTGAGCTCGGGCATTTATCGAAGTGTTTTCTCGGCCATTTTGGTTTTCTTGGCTGTGAAGCATCTGTAGTTGGTTTTCACTTAGCTTATCTGATAATGGTGCCCGAGGTTCCTTGTGAATACCGGGCGCCAATCCGTTGTCACGAAAGCTGCGGATACCTGCCAGCAGTTTGTTGTCTGTGACTTCGTGTGTGGGGTGTTCAATAGTAAGAAAGTTTGGAGCTTCTCAAACCAATCGATATTTTTGTTAATTTTTTTGGTTTGTTATTTAAGAAGTTCTTCCTACCCAAAACATAAAGACTGTCTCTTTTTTCCTTCTAACACTAAATTATTGTACTGAATTTGATTTTATATATGGTGATATAGAGGTCTAATTTTGTTTATTCTATAGAAAGTTATTCTTACTGGATCAACTGAATAATCCACCTTTAGTCTCTATCTCTCTGCCATATATATATATAATATATATAATTTATTTTATTGGTTTTAAATATGCATTTTAAGTGCCATGAGTTCCCTTAGCCCCAGTAAAGTAAACGTTATTTGCATAAAAGTTTCCTTTGAAGTGGCAGTGGGCCAATGCCGGACTTAAGCTGTTTCTTAGGGGGTGGCAGAAAAGGTGTTGATCTGGACGAGGGAGGTGGGTCACACCAGCTCCTGTGTCCAGCTCATACCTGCTCTGTACGGAACAGAAACAGCCAGGAGCGTGCTCACAGACGTTTTAGGGACACTCTGCCCTCAGCTGCCGGAATGTGGATCTTGGCCCTGGGAGCAAGGCCTGGCCCTGGCAGGTGCTCCATAAGCATTTAATGAGTAAATGACCCTGAGGCGTGCCCCGCGGGAGACCGCGGAGGGGCTGGTGACCCCGTGGGAGACCGTGGAGGGCTGATGTCCCCATGGGAGACCGCGGAGGGCTGATGTCCCCATGGGAGACCGCGGAGGGCTGATGTCCCCATGGGAGACCGCAGAGGGCTGGTGTACTTAGGGAGGACAAGGACACAGGACAAATAGGGTGAGAGTCCAGCAGTGGCCACTTCCTGGAGACGGCTCCAGACACGGCGGGCCGCGTGGGAAGCTGCCAGGCAGGGCCGGCCCGCACCAGCCCTCCTCAGCCAGGGTCTTCTGCGCATGGCTGGCCCAGGCGAGATGTGTGTCCTATCACTGGGGGACCACGTGGGCTGCAGTGACTGGAGAGGGGGCTGTGTAGAAGGGCGATTGTCCTCCGTGGCTGTGGGGCCCCTTAACATGACCCCGATCTGGCAACAACAGCCCTTTCCGTCCTTTGTGGGGTTCACAGTGTCCTTGCTGTGCTGTTTCTGTCACACCCCACACACACACACACACACACACACACACACACACACACACACACACACACACACACCCCCCAAGCGCAAGTAGTGTCTTAGCACGTGAAACCAGTGACTCCTAGTCTGGACCACGCTCCCTTAATAGAAAGCTTTCACAGATATGGAGGGTCACACTCTGACCCAACAGTTGTGTGCCGGGTAATTCCTTGGGGACCTTTCCCTGGGGGCTTCCTGCAGTTCATATCTCTAAGTTACTCTGCTTCAAGTTTTTTTGCATTGTAGCTTTAAGCGACTGCAGGTTTGGAACTACTTAAATATGTAGCTAGCACCATGGAAAATATCAAGGAAAAGAGGAAATGTAAAATTGTCCAAGACGTGAGTTTAGACAAGTTAAATCGGAATGACTCACCGCAGACGCCAAGATCGTCATGAGTTTTATAAATATCTGCTGACTCTTGTAAATTTTATTTTTGATGTTAGGGTGCTTTTCTTTTTTCCCTCCCTTTCTGTTTAAAAATAACTCTTGCTTTTCTCCTACAGTCTCCATTGAAGCCGCATCGCTGGCGTTCGTATGAGACTTTGTACCTTTCCAACCCACTGTATACGCGTGTTCCCATAAGCGCTCCTCTTGCGAGCGTGCAGGTGTGAGTGTCCAGGCTCTGCCCGTGCACCGGCCGTGTGAGGCTCGGGGCTGGCAGCAGGGCACGGATGGCCCTGACAGCTCCGGGCGTTTCCTCGGTGGCAGGTCCCGCAGCCGGAACCGCACATCTCGCCGCTGTGTCTCCTTTTGAAACCCCGTGGATCGGTACCTCCGGTTCTGGGTGAAAGTGTCCCGTCTCCCCGGCGTGTCTCACTGCATCCCGTCCCGTAGGTTGTTTTAACCCGAGAAAGCCGCGTTCTCCTTCCTCTGTAAAGTGGGGCCCGTCCTGGTAACCACTTCTCGGGGCTACAGGGTCACTGGTATTGGTCATCTTGAGAGACGATAAATATGCCAGGTCGTAAGGCTCGAGGCCCCAGGAAGGACCGCGCGTCGGCTGCTGCGGGCTGGCCTCTGCCGTGGCCTTCGTGGGGGCCCCCGTATCCAGCCTCTGCCCCGGGCTCCGCTCTGCCCTTGAACGGCCTTGGCGTCTGCCTCCCCTTCTCCCTGAGCCCGTCCCTGCTAAGTTCCTCCAGAGCCAGGGTCCCACACTGCGCTCTGCGGCCTTCGCAGGATGCCAGCCTGGGGCCGACCTCGGGAATTTGCTGGAAAAGTTCCTAGAATGTTGGGGGACTTCCAGCTTTTAAGATTGTTGAGTTCTAACTTCCCTTTCTGTCAGTTTATTCATTATTATAACAATAACGGACTGGAAACAACCTAAATGTACATTAATACAGGAATGGAATATTCAGCAATAAAATGGATAGTCAAGTGTTAGTTGGTAAAAACAATGTCCACAGGGATGAAATACTAAGGACAGGCTATGAGACAGTAATGTAGCAAAAACTGGGATTTAATTAAAAATGGGTACATGTGCGCACATGTAAATTCATAAAAGACCGTGTCAAAGTGACTCTTGGTGAGTGAGGGTGTTACAGATTATTTTTATTTTACTTGGTAAACTACTTTATAATTTCCATTTTTTTTTGCAATGAGAAATTATGTTTTTCATAATCAGAAAAATAAGATTATTTCACTTTATGAAAAAAATTAGTAATTACAGTGTGACAAAGCGGGTTCGAGGTCGATTTGGGGTTCATCTACATGGGGCCTCTACCAGGAAATTTCCAGGAAGACGATGGTATCTGGACAGTGCAGTAGAAGGTGCCGTGGGGACCCAAGTCCAGCCTCGCTTGGGCGCGGGCGGGGTTGCGGCCCCCGGGCTGAGGGGCCGAGGGCCTCCGCTTCTCGCTGCCGCTGGCCGGAGGCCGCCCTCAGCTCCCTGGCGTTCGGGCACCCGAGCACCGCAGCGTGCTCCGTCACAGCAGGCCAGCTGAGATAGTGCTAGATGGCTAGCAAGGCAGAAGTTACAGTTTCTAGAAACCAAATTGCAAAAGTGACATTTCATCATCGTCTCTGTTATCTTCTGTTGGTATCTAGTTAGAAGCAAGGCGCTGGGTCCAGCCCCACCCAAGGGGGTAAACACTGGGAGGCGCGTTCATCGGGGGTCACGGAAAAGGCTCTCTGCCCCGTGGTGCAGATTTGGGGGTATGGTGAGTGCCCAGGAATAGCTAAACGGGACAGTGAGTACACGGTGACCCTAATTTCAGAGACACGACCGTCCTCATCGCCCTCTCAGAGAAAGCGCACCCCTTTTTAGCACTTGCTTTTCCTTCCTCAGAGGGGAGTGGCGGGTTTTCTCCACACTTCGGTCCAGCTTTTCAGATGTCAAGGTCATCACATGAAGGGAGGACGAGTGACTAACTGCTGAGCGTTGGGACAGCACTTAAGGTCAGGGAGTCACTGTGCCACCTCCCTGAAGTGCTCCTGAAGAGTGTCCACCCCCGGCCCCACTGTCCAGCTCACAACCGCTGGTGGGTCCCCCACGCAGTCAGGCCTGGGGCCATCGTGGCATCGGGGGGCTCTCACTTAGCTTTCGTGGTCCCCTACGCAAGGCAGCTCGTTCCGTCTTTAGGTGCCCGGTTCGCAGAGGGGAGGTTTGACCTCTCTTTCATGGCTCTGCGGCGTACGCTTCTCTCTAGGTTACAGGCTTTTCCCTGTCGCACGGTCCTGACGACGTGGGCGGGCGAGGCGTGAGGCGTGCGTCTCTTCATCAGGTGTCTGGGCACACACGCCTGGGCCTCCACGGGACACCAGGAGGCGTTCTCCGGAGTGAAGAGCAAACTGCGGGGATGTGGGACTTAACACCAGGCTGCGGCCGGAGTGAAGGGTCGTGGCCGAGCGTGATTTATCGGGTCATGAGCCGTGGACAGCTCTGCGGATCCCTGGTTTCTAAATGATTTTGCAAGCTCAGTCCCCCTCTTTGTAGATTAACTTCTGCGTGGGCTTGAACGTCCCCATGTGTGTGACCTTGATACTTTGTACCTCTCTCTTGAGTTTGGATACATTTTTACCGGAGAAATAAAAGGAATTGGAAGAAAAGGAGAGGAAAACCGTCACAGAACCCGACCTGCTGGTCCCATTAAAATGACAAGTGGCGAGGGCGGCAGAAGCAAGATTTTAATTTGGGGGCCGCCTGAGAACGGCGTGCTGGCCACACGGTTTTCATGTGCCTGCCACACGGTTTTCATGTGTCTGCCTTCCGTGTGAGGTGCCGTGTGGCTCTCAGAAAATCTCAGCCGGGAGCACTGCTTTGCAGTGGCCTGCAGGGAAGAGCAGAACAGGGTGACTCAGTGGACGGGATGTGTTTGGAGACACACACCTGCCACCCGGCCTCATAAGCTGGGAAGCACACACGCCCTCAGCTCTGTGAGCCTCAAGAATTTTCTGATGGTAGAATAGAGATACTATCACATGTGTAGGTTTAATTTCCTAAGTATTCGCACATGGTCAGTTTTATTTCAGTGATAAACAACTGAAAATGGTTCGTTCCACATGGGGTGATGGGCCTGGCTGTCCCAGGGAGTTTGGCCACGAGCGCCATCGTGCGGGAAGCTGCAGAGCATTTTAACAAAATGACCACTGCCTTGTTCAGCTGGGTGCAGCCGGTACCGGAAAGCACACGGCGTACTGCCTGCCTCGCTGTGCTTCCCAGAGCATCGTCCGTCACGAGGGCGTTTTTACCAGTTCCGGCCCTGCAGACACTCAAGCCTCCCCCCCACCCCCGGGGGATATTATTTTGCTTTGCAACCATTGCCATCGACATAGTCCCTCGTGCGTCTGCGGTACGTGCCCGACGTGGAACGGCTTATGCTGCCAGCAGTCCCCCAGTGGATGAGCAGAATGACCCCCGAGCTCTTTCAGGTTTGGTGGGGATGCAGTCCGAGGTCGACTTCCAGTGAAGCATGACCCAGAAATGGGCTCTCCAGGAGCACAGGGCTGTAGGTGCCGAGCCGCACCGTCTGTGAACCGAGACAGCTCTCTGTCTGAATGTCAGCAAGGGGGCACGAACCCCTGCATCTGTGATGTTCTATCATTCTGTGACTAAGACGGTCTTGAGAAAGGTGGGGTTGTTTAGTGTTTCATGAGATAAATTTATAAAATATCCACATGCCGCTGAAGGAGGAATTGCACTGTAAGTAAAACCCGGCTTTGCTGAGTGCTGGCCGGCCGCCAGGCCCCGCGCACCTGCGCCTGGATCATCCGCTGCCAGGCCCCGCGCACCTGCACCTGGATCATCCGCTGCCAGGCCCCGCGCACCTGCGCCTGGATCATCCGCCGCCAGGCCCCGCGCACCTGCGTTTGGATTCACCGGGCTGCTTCGTGCCCCTAATAGTAATGGCAGAGCGGTTTCCCCGGCACGGCAAGCACCTGACTGCCAGGAGCTCTGCCGACTTGGCCCTTCGCCTCCTCGGCCTGGGAGGTGTCGGCACGTTGTCGCCGAGGCAGGCTCATTTCCCAGAGTCCGGTCCAGGCCGAGCGCCCACCTGCGCACTCCCCCGCCCCCAGCAGCTGGTGCCGGGGGAGAAGACCTCGCGAATGCCATCTGTTTCAGATTAGACGGTCCCTCCAAAGGCCTCTGTCACAGCCTTAGACCTCGCTGGAGAGAGAGCCGGTGGCAGCGCCGGTTCTGTTTGGGACGTTGTGGGGTGGCAGGAGGAAGCCAGCTGGTACCTGCCATCTCTAAGCCAGCTGCTTGCCGGGTGGGTCCCTCCTCACTGGTCAGTGTCTGTCCCCAACTTTCATCTCTCATGCCAAGACCCCTCCACCTCCTGAGCAGATGCCCTCGTCTGTTGTTTGAGGGCCCTGAGGGGGCTCCCCAGATTACGGCAGCCTTCTGCCTCCCCCTTGCCAACAGTCTTCCGGACACCTGCTGTCACTCCCAGTGGCCTGGGGACCAGAGACCCATCCCACTTGAGGTCAGCACGCCCTCGTGCGCAACCTCCCCACCCCCACAGTGTCCTTGGAGACCTTATTTTGTTTGTTTTACCGCCTCTTCCGTCCCCCGTTTCTCTCTCTTGGTTCGGGGGGACACTGCTGGGCAGTTTTCCTCTGGCAGCTGGGTCAGTCGTGGGGGGTCTGCCCTCCCCACGGAGCCACCTGTCTGGGCATGTCCCTACACTACACTGATCCCCAGCAGCCTGTCAGCTAGTAGGTCAAGAGGGAAAGACTAGAAAGTTCCAGTAACTTCGTTTTTAATTTCCGGAAATAAAATTTCTGTATTTCTTTGTAGGTTTTAATTAGACATAACATGCAGATGACTTTATGTCCCTCCCATGTCCTGAGAGTAACTGTGACGGATCAGGCCCTTGTCGTTGTGTCCGAGTGCCCGATGTGACATGGGCCCCCACCCCTTGCCCGGCAAGCAGGCGGCCAGACCTGGGGCGTCTGGCTGACGGATGGCGCAGACAGTGTGTAATGCTCTGTAGAGACTGCGCCCCACTCAGGTGTCGCCTGCGGGAAGGGTCCTGGCAAGGAGCCCGCCACGCACCTGGCACGCGGCAGAGATCAGCCCTTTATCAGGCTTTGCTCGTTTTGCTCTGCAGTCATTTATTCCTGTGTGTATGGGTATTAAAAGCTGCTCACCGAGAAAATTCTACGGAGTAGACTGAATTAAACTAAGGAGGGGTGCGGACACCCTGCGCTTTGGAGGGGCGCCGGCCTGGGCGGGTGGGAGTCACAGCGTCTGGCCGCCCACCCGTGGCTCCCGTCCACTCAGGTGGCTGGCGTCCGAGGGCCGGGGCCGAGAGTGCAGACAGGCGGTCTTGGGAATAAGGATGGACACGCGGTGTGGCGCCCGTTCCCTGGTGCAGCTGTGAACCCCACAACACGCTGGACTCCCGCTTCCCTAGGCAGCAGGCCCCGAGGACAGCCAGGGCCCTGCCACCGGGATCCGGGGCATGGCCCACGCTGGAGGTTCGCGGTCTCCGGGGCGTGGCTGAGCTCAGGACGTCACTCTGGAGCAGCGAGCCCTCCCGCCATGTCCCTCCCCTGACCCTCGGCTCCCCATCCTGTCATCTGCTCTCGTCTTCCGTTTGCTGCTGTTTTTCCCAAGCTCTGACGATTCTCGTCTCTTCTTCCTGAGAAACCTATGCAGGCAACGTGGAGATGGCCTAGGCGCGGCACTGTCCCCTGGGTGTCCCAGCCTCTGTGGCAGACAGGAACGGGAGCACAGACTTCTGCGCCTCTGACCAGTCGGTGGGACGGTGCCACTCAGGCAAACATTTGTAGCAGAAACAGTGTCCAGGTTGTCCACTCCCTGAAGGTGTCGACATCGGTGAGGCGCCTGCTCCCGAGAAAGCCGTGTGACTCGGCGTGTCGGCCCCCTCCCCGAGACCCAGGTATCAACTGCAAAGTGAGGCCCTGGGTCATTCTGTGAGAGCGGCCGGGTGCTGGTTTTGAGGTCGTCCATCAGCGTGTCTGGGACAAGCAGCAGGAAAGGAAGCTCTTCTCAAAATGTCATCTGTTTCAGAGATATCTGAGACCAAATACGTGCGGGGACCCACTGAGGAGGAGAGTGTGCCACCTGTCCCGCCCCAGCCCCGTGCTGTGTCCCGCCGTGACGCGCAGGCCAGCGCGTCCCTCTGCTTTTCTCCCCCGAGGAGACCAGTGGCGCCCCGGCTTCTCGCCCGCATCTCCTCCACTGCCCGGATGTGGCCGGCCCTGCTCCGACCTGCCTTCTCTTCGTCCCTCTTCCTCTGTGAGGCAGCTTCCCCTCCCACTACGTCTCCTTTCTGATTTAAACCACGCGACAGTGCATTCTGAGGGGCAATAAAAGGACATTCACATAGACGCAAACACCGATTTCTGCGTAGCCCCGAAGCCGCCGGACAGAGAGGAATGCACTGCCTTTTGCGACCAAGTTCAGAGTGTTCATTTTCACTCAGAAAACAGAGTTTTTCTTTCAGGAGTTCAGAAATACACACTTTTATAGAAGACTAACTTCTCCCAAAGGCATCTAATAAGATCTAAGTCTTAAGAAAGCAAAAAGCAAATTTTGCTAAGTTATAAGATATTGGAACAAGCTGAGAGTTGACCATATTCACCACCAATTCTTAAAATTAAATGCAAGTTTGAATATTTTTCTTTTGATGTGCAAGATTCTTAAGTCATTGAATTTTGAGGTTATGTTAGATGATTTTCTGTTATAATTTTCAAGAAATGAAAGTTGTTCATCTTAATGTATATTAGATCAAGGTTAAACATTAAGTTCTAGGGTGTAGGGCATTATAACACATGCACTTTTTCCAAATGTCATGTTTAAGAGAGAAAACATGGTCTAACACACAGAAATTTAATAATGAACTAAGGTTATCTTCCAAGATAAAGAAAATTGAGACATTTTTAACTATAGGAAAAATTAGATAATGGAGCAAAAGTGAGCCTTTAAAAAAAATTTTTTTTTCTTTTAAATTGAGTCCAGCAAGCAAAAAGATACACGGGAAAGCCATCGAGGAGGAAAAGAAAAAAACACGGAATCTGTTTAAATATAGAAAAGCTAAGCCAAATAACTGGGGATTTTGTTACAAGAGAGACTGTAACTGTCATCAGCTTTAAACCCATAAGATGATGATTAAGCGGGCCCTGGGGTGACAGAGGATGTGGAGGCAGCTCGTGTCTCCTCAGAGCAGTGAGTCAGGAGAGCATATTTCAGCTAAATCAAGCGTAGAGATATTGAGTTACCAGAATAGTTAAATATCATAATTTAATAAACCAAAACGAAAGGAGGTGGGGGCAGGAAGCCGACATGTTTGTCTTTCATAATAGGTGTGTCAGGGAGTCTGTGTGAAGTGACGAATCCAGGAATCGATGTTTCCCTTTATAAGACTTTTTAATTAAGACAGCTATAGAGGGTCCCAGCTACCAGAATGGAAACGCGCACACACAGCACAAACCTAGGGAATGACGCCAACATTCAAAAGACAGAAAAGAAAAGGGGAAGCCGAGAAGCGGAATCCGGAGTATGATCACAAAACGAACACCCGGCACAGTGTTCTCTTCAAAACACATGAACGGGGTAAAGACACATTAAACAGAATCGAGATTGAGTTAAAAACAAAAGCTACCTACCTGTATAAAACGTTGCAGCCTAAATAACGACCTGTGAAATACTGACCCGAAGAGTCTGGATTAAGAGGATTGGAAATAAAAAAGGAAGCAAAGTTTGCAATGTGAATAACAAACAGGAAAAAAATGACGGGACACTTACTGCGATGACAAAGGTGCAGTCTGCAAAGGACAAAGATCAGCATCGAAGCTCGTGAACCCAAAACTGCAGAAAATCCGAGGAGAGACGGACTCGCAGAGGCAGGCGCTGACCTCTGTTAGGGTGCGCGTGCCTCCGTGTCACCCTCGCCCCAGAGCTGGCGCTGAAGGGGGCGGCAGAACCAGACCGCAGGACACGCAGCGGTCAGCGCGTCCTTTCCCCACGACCGCGATCGGGGGGTCTCCTTGCAGGAAGGGGCTGCGTCTTCCCGTGGGGAAAATCAGCGCGTTGTGCTTTGCGGGCGCTTGCAGGGCGCACCGCCCACTTTCGGGGCGCGGCTCTGCGCCTCGCGGGCACCGTCGCCCGTGGGCTCCGCGGCCTGTGCACGTCCGTGGGCCTCGCCCGGCCCCGGGGCGCAGCCGTCACCTGCCCGGAGGCCCGGGCTGGGAGGGTGGAGGCCGCCGACCTGGAGGGTCATCGGCCCCCCGCCCCCCGGCCGCCTCTGCGAACCCCGGGACGCCGGTCCGGACCCTGCGGCCGTGTGCCTTGACGGACGTGTCCGCAGTCACCCCAGGACAGTGCGCCCAGCGTCCAGCGAGCTCGGGCACTGTCCCCAAGGAGCCGGGGAGGCACAGCACGGACGGAGCCCAGGTGCCGTGTCGTGTGCAGGGGACGGAGCCGCCCAGAGGCGGAGTGACAGAGTCCTGGAAGTGCACGGCGCCCAGGCCGCTGACCGGAAGTGGGGGCCGGCGGGGCTGATGACCGGAAGTGGGGGGAAGTCTAGGACACTGCATTGTAAGCATTGTCTCCGGTGGCTCTCGTCTCTCGGTGGTGGCTGCAAGGACAGGGGACCCCAAGTGGCACCATCAGCATCTCCAGCATTGACACTTTTGTTGTTCAATTTGCCCTAGTCTGTAATTGTTTCAACATTAAACTCTTCAATCGGTTACACCGGTTTTCATTACAGGTTTTGACTTGAGATCCGCACAGAATCGAACAGGACCCCGGTGTCACGGCCAGGAAAGTCACTTCCGTTTCCCGTGCGAGTCACGCAGCAGGACCCCTAACCGTCACCCTCTAACATTAAACAGGACTCTCCCCCAGCACCTCCGGTTAGACAGAGGCGTTTTCTGAGGCGTTTGCTGTGCGGACACCCGGGCGCTCTGCGGGAGGCGTGGAGGTCGCAGCGATTTCCCACGAGAGGGCGGGCGCGGCCTCGTTGCTCTGTGCAGATTAAACTTTTCGGCCTTCGTTTTCCTCTTAGTTAAATGAGGGCGATGGTAACAAGCTGACAGGGCTACAGGAAAGGTCTGAGGTGACACCGTGTAAAATACCTGGCACACACTAGAGGCCCTTTTCCTTATTACCAAGCCTGTCCCCTCGTTTTGAGGTAGGGACGCGCTCCGCCGTCTCGGAAGGCTGGGTACGCAGTGCTGGCTTCTCACTCAAGGACTCGCTCGGCTCCCTTCTGTCATGCCTTCCTTCGTGTTACACTTTTTCTTTTTTTTTGAGAGGCAGCCTCGCGGTGGCTGA
This sequence comes from Pteropus medius, assembly GCF_902729225.1. NCBI lineage: Eukaryota > Metazoa > Chordata > Mammalia > Chiroptera > Pteropodidae > Pteropus > Pteropus medius. The sequence goes on along the minus strand of NW_024340700.1, from coordinate 5,652,707 downwards.
TGGCCCCGTTTCCGGGTCCCACGGCCTTGAGTGTCCATCGGGGTTACCTGGCTCCCTGTAGGGAGAAGGGGGGCATCGGCGGCGTTCGACTCCCAGTGCCCCCCAGCGGCTGTGGAAAGACGGGGTCTTTGTTGGGTCAGCACGTCCCTCCGTTTACTGTCACTATCGGCGGCCCGCTCGTCGTAGCAAAGTGAAGGTGGACATTTTCTCTACCATGCTCCCAGCTCGAGAGTTTATAAAGGGCCCGCCACACTCTTAGCGTATAACAGTGCACCAAGCAGTGGAGTGTTCATTACCTAAAATAAAATACAGTCATTGAGTGAAAAGATGCCTATTTTATATTTTATTTCGAACTGTGCATTGAGTTGTTATACTAAGAGGCGCTCGTGTGAGTCAAAGTCTTATTAATCACGCTGGGACGACCGCTCTTAAGATTTGGGGGCTTGAAGCTTTCTGCTTTTCATTTTTAAGTTTTTTAATTTTTCAATTACAGTTGACATTCCATGCTATGTTAGTGTCAGGTGTACAGCATCGTGGTTGGACACTTGTGTAACTTACGAGGGGATCCCCCACCAGCCGAGTCTAGCCCCGCCCCCGGCCGCACGCTTGGTTGCCCTCTTACTGACACTATCTCGATGCTGTACTTTAAGCTCTGCGACTGCTTCGTACCTGCCATTTTGTGCTTCTTAATCCCTTTACCTTTTTCACCCAAAGAGTGTGTGTGTGTGTGTGTGTGTGTGTGTGTGCGCGCGCGCGCGTGTGCGCACATGGGCGCTCGAAGCCTTCTAAACCGGGAATTTAAGTCAGCTAAATGTTTACATCTAAGTTCTTTCTCCCACACACCCCACAGCTGTCATTTTCTTAGAAATTTGGCAGGACATTCCCTGTGCAGATCACGGTCACACGCTGGGACGGAGTTTGCGGACTGTGGTGTGAACGCTGCGTACAAGGTCTCGCGGCTGCCCCCACCCGTCGCGAGGCGGTGTTCACCGGAGGGCTGCGGGGTTACAAACCCCGCTCCCTCGCAGTTCCAGGGCTTTGGGGACGGTAGCCGTTTGCAGTCTGGAGAAGGGTGACATTGAAAATCTCTTCACTGGTGAGCGTTTTAATGGTCAGTGAGCAGACTTCGAGGTTCATTCACTTAATCGCCCTTTATCCGGTGATTTAACGAGATGTTACCGAGCACTGGGCTAAGATCCTGACTTTCCATCGTGGGCTTTAAGAAAACCATGCCGAGCGGAAGTGGGGACACGGCGAAAGCAGACCGCGTGTGTCTGAGTGCAGCGTGACGCGGGGGAGGCGGCGGGGTGAGCACGCTTGACTTGGGAGCAAACGGCGTGTGGCCTGAAGTCCTCGCTGACAGCGGACCTTGCATTCGCTCGGGCTGCGTGAAACGTGGAGGACGAGGACTGAGTGCTGAGAAGTGGCAGCTAAGGTCAGGCAGCGAAGGAGGACAGACGGGGAAGGACGAGCGCCACTGCCCGCCCGGCGCGGGGAAGACCCGGGGTGGCTCGGGCCCAGCGCCTCGCTGCGGGAGGCCGGCACCCCGCTCCCGGCCTCCGGAATCGCTTCCACGGGCGGCTCTGGTCCGTCCTCGGTTTCGTCCCTGAGATGGTCACCCTTTGGTGACCCTCAGGGGATGGAGGCGGCCAGTCCGGTGTCATCAAGCCTCTGCCCACCGCCTGTCTTTGTAGGGTCCTTAAGCTAAAAATGAGTTTTACGTTTTTAAGTGGTGAAGAAAATCAAAGACTATTTCATGACGCATGAAAATTATATAAAATCAAACTCCGTGTGCGTAAATAAAGTGTTATTTGGGGACACGCCACGTTCATCACTTCATCCGTTTCCCACACGTTTTCCCGTGGCAGTGACAGAGTCGAGTGCTTGTGACGGAGGCCGCGTGGCCCCTAAGACATTTGCCATCTGCCCGTCTCCAGGAAAAGTCCGCCGACCGTTTCCATGGCCCACTGGCTTTGCTTTCAGAGTCAAACCCCGGTCGAAGTCCTGAGGCTTTTGTCCCCAGGGTCGTAGGCAGTTGGCAGGGTCTTCGGCTTCCTGCAATTCGTGATAACTTTCACACGTCCGAACTTTATCCACACACAGATACCCATGCAAGTGAGAAAAAATCTAATGGCCGGAGTTTAACATGGTTGATCATTCTTCATCCCGTGTCTTATTAACAAGGCCTGTTCAGTGTGTTTAGAAATTTGGGGCCTTCACTCTTCCTCAATTCGATTTCGGTTGGTTATTGAGACATAAGTGACCTCAAGGTGTCGGCCAAGTTACTAGCGCCTCCGCGTGCGTGAGGGCGCCGACAACTGACCACAGCACGTAAGATTCTGAGCCGCGTCTGCCCCGAAGCTCGCTGCTTTCCCGGAACTGCGTCCTCATTAACGCGTGTTTTGCGGTTGACTTATTTTGACCTCTTTTAAAGGAATGTGGGCTCAAACTCTTTCATCTTGCAGTTTCGGACGTATTTGTATTTTGTTGTAGGATTGGTTTAGATTTTGATATGGCCATAAGGGTATTAATTTAACTCAAACAAACATGGAACGCTTAGTCTTTTTAAAGGGCGAATTATTTTCAAAGCCTTTTGGTTTTTCCTGAGGGATTGGTTTAGATGTCCTGGAAAGGGGAAAACAGCCTGGCAGGTAAGGCCGAGCGCTGTTTCCTGAGGGGGCTGCAGGCCACCCCGCCCTCCCCCACCGCACACCGCAGGCCACAGGCCGCAGGCCAGCCTCCCGTCCGTGCTCTCTGCCCGTCCCAGGTCTGAATGGCAGCCTGTGGCCGATAAGATTGTCTCTAGCTCCCTCTGTGTCTGTGACTAAGGAAGCTGTTTAAGGGGAAGTGAAGGTAGACTCTCACAAAGCTGTTTTTGTCTTTGTAGAAAAATGTCCAATGAAACAATCCGGAGCAAAAAGTCTGTATCGCGCACCGGCCCTGGGTACAGGTTACACATCTCTTCCCTTGGGGTTTCCCCTCCCTCCCAGACTGTCCACCCGCCCGTTGTCCATCCGGGACGCCAGTCCCTCCAGCTCACTGTGTCCTTCTGCTCAGTTTGTAAGCAGGTCCATTGTTCTCTTACGAGTTCCCATAAGCTCTTTGTGTGACATTAACCCTTTGTTGTACATGTTGCCAATATTTCTTTGCAGTTTATTTATGTTTTGATTGCAATGTTTTGACATCCAAAGTTTTTAATTTAGTCCCGATTTCATACTCAGTAAACTTGTGTTCATCAAAAGATAACAAACATTCAGCCTTATTTTATTTTAGTACTTTGGCGCTAATATTTTACGTTTAGACATTTGATTTTTCTGGCATTTTTACTCGTGAGGCATAGGTAGAGGTTTTCTTCCTCTTTGCAAATTGCTCACCTACTCCTCACTAATCCCTTGGTACAGCCTTTTATGGCTTCAAACATCGCTTACATCCTAAGCTCTTACATGTACCTGGATTTGTTTTTGGATTTTCCTCTTTCATTAATCTCACTTTTCATACTATTTTTCCAGCTTTATTCAGATAAAATGGGCATATAATACTATGTAAGTTTAAGGTGTACAAACTGTGGATTTCACACACTTACATTTTGCAGAACGATGACCATTCCTGCACAAAACTAATTACCCTTTCTTTTTTGTGGGGAGGATATTTAATTGACTCCCCAGTAAGAGGAGGTTTTGTACTGCTTCGTGGCGGGGCTGGGGGTAGCCTGCAACCCACGTGACCTCCACAGATACTGAGGAGAGGGTGGCCTCGTCACCTCTGGGGCAGTGGATGCCACCCCTGTGGGAGTGTTGAGGTGCCTCATTACACCCTGGCAGTGGGGGACCCTGGGTTCCCCATATGAGCGAGCAGGCTTATGTTGGGGCCGCTCTTTGTCCGCGCCCCCTGGCATGTCTGGGTTTCTGGTCTCTTCAGCCCCGAGTCTGCGATGTCCCGGGCAAACCCCGGGACCAGCCACTGCGTGTCATTCCTGGGTCTTGACCTGCCTTCTCCCCATCTCTGAGTCTTCTTATGTTTGTCTCATATGAAAGTAAATATGTGTTGATGTTTGGTTGCTCTACATGAGAGGAATAGGAAAAAGGACATCTGTCCCGTCTTCCTGGAAGCGAATGAATACGTAACAAAAAGGAGTAATAAGAAGAGATGGCGTTTGACCACACACAGGCGCGCGCACGCGCGTGCACACACACACACGGGCATGCATTGCATGTTATTTTGCAAGAGAGTATACTCTTGCACAGAACCAAATATGTCGTGTAGGGAAGCAGTCATGCTGAGAGCAGCGTTTGGGGGTGTCGGTCAGATGTACCCGATTTAAGCCCCAGCACGGTCCAGGGATTAGGCTAAAGTTTGCCCTTTCATGCTCCAGATCTAAAATAAGGCTTAACGTTAGAAGCAGAATTGAACTGAATCTTTCACGCGTTCAGAGGTTCGAGTTGCGCGTCCTTTCGCTGACGTGCCCAGGGTGATCGCACAAGCGGTCTTCCCAGCAGGAAACCAGGGGATCAGTACGGGAAGGAGGAAAAGACATTCCGTGATGTAGGACACAGATGTGGCTCAGCTCAGGGTGGATCGATTCGATGAGTATTCCATCGACTTCAGATTGAAGACGCTGGTCAAGTACGGAGTACGGCGCCTGTGAAAACCGAATCAGACGCTAGACCTGCCCCTCCCTTTAGAAGATCATAGTTGCTCTGGACCTTTGACCCCTTTGCTCTCAGCTGCGATGAGCCAGGGGCAGATGCAGAAACTGAAGTATTTATTTGGAAAATGCTTCTTGATGATACTTAAGTCCATCATGGAGAACGGAGGCTGCATGCACGCACCTGGACACCCGGGAGGTGGCGGGGGCCGGAAGGGGTACACACAGCTGACTGAAGAGTGCGCCCGCAGCCAGGGTTAGCCATCTGTCCCCTCCCCTCCCCTCCTCTCCCCTCCTTCCCCTTCTTCTTCCTTCTTTTTTTTTTGTTGTTGTTATTTGACATTTACTAACCCTCCTAACCGACCTGCAGCTCAGGTGCTTCACCAACTTTATTTGAGATTTTGACTTTCGGGAGAAAAAGCGGTGTAAAGAAGAACCGTGATTAGAAATGGGCCGCAAATAGAGATCAAGGTGACACACGACACAGTCGCCCGTGTCTCCCCCTCTCTGCCCCGCCTTCATCCCCGAGCACCTGTCCCGTTGTTATCTCTGGCTTCTGCGGCTGCGGTTCCCATCTGTCCGTTAGTTAAGAGTGACTCGCTGCATTTGCACTCCGCTGAGGGAGCCCCCCATGCATCACCCCATCACACCGGGACAAAATCCCGTTTTCAGTAAGAGGTAACCGAGCGCCAGCCAGGACCGGGCACGCACCAAGGGCCGGCGTGGCCAGTGGCAGAGTGGGAGCCACCGTCGTGGCACATGCGTGACCCTGTGCGCGACCCTGTGCACGACCCTGTGCGCGACCCTGTGCGCGACCCTGTGCGCGACCCTGTGCGTGACCCTGCTCCCGTTTTGCTTCTCTGACGGTGGACGTGCCGAGCGTCACCGCGCCTCTGTTTCTCGTCCCCACCCCCTTGTCCGCATAATTAGCTCAGTCGAACCCACATAGCTGGATACATTTTACTTCTGTGGTACCATTTACTTTCTACCATTCGCTGTCCACGCAAGTCAATGGCAGAGACGCCGCTCTGAAGTCCCCCATTCTGATAACGTCCCTGAAAACGGAAAGGTCGCGGTTGTCTGGAAAGCACGCCGTCTGCTAAAACCTGGCGCGACTGGCCGAGTGGCCGCCAGCCCACCGGCGCCAACGGCCAGCGGGCCCGCGTGCCGACAGGCTCGGTCCACGAGGAGCCTCTGAGCTCCGGCCGGGGTCCTGGTTATTGTCGGCATCACGAAGCCGGGACGATGGGAGATCGCGAGGCAGGGAGGCTCTTTATTCACGATGAAATGATCACCGTCCGAGCTCTTTACGACGTCCCGATAAACAAGATGACTGGGCAAAGCTTGACTTGTTTGAGAGACGGGAGTTTTCTGGGCGGGATCCAAATAACTGTTCTGAAAAGTCATGTAACTCTGTTATTTGATACCCAGCTCCGTCCTGTTATGTTTTCAACAGAATCATTACACAATGACAAAAATACACCGAGTTAAATTAGTTTTTTTCAGGTCCAAAAGGATCGCAAACATTTTAATGAGCTAAGTATAAATTTAATGAACTAAGTATAAATTTAAATATTAATACATAGATTTAATTATACTAGAGAACATTTTCTTTTTTTCTGTGGTTATATAACATTAGCAAGAAAAATTCCGTTGAAGATAATAAGCAATGATAATAATAATAAAGCAGTTAGATAATTCTTTCGTCCGCTTCTCAACCCCGCCCCTCCCCTGTCTCTGCAGCGGCTCCAGCATAATCCGCCTGTATCTTTCAGCACCCCCATCCCATGTTTCTTCCATCATTTTCTCCCATCATTTCAAGTGCACCCCGATAGTCACCGTCCTCACCTGTAAGTCCAGATGTTTTAATTCTTGTTCCCTGCCCACCGCACCCCACTCACAGTGCTCACCACTCCACCGAAGTTGTTTCTGGAAGGTTCCCGCGCACCTGTCTCTCCGTGAAGCAGCGGTGCTTTCTCGTTCGCACTGTGCTGCACTTGGGGAGCGGGTCCTGCTCCGGCTGGTGTCTCCGCCGTGACCGCTGCACTCCAGCCGTCGGGGGTCGGGGGACAGGGCGGGGTCTAGTCCTGCGTGTGGCTGAGGGACGCCAGCTCTCCATCTGTATGAGGAGGTGACGCTCCCACTTCAGGAGTGGAGAACGTTCTAGCGGTGATGCGTGCAAGTGCCCGTCACAAAGTGACACCCCGTAGGTGCTGGCCCTCGACCCTTTCCCGCCGGCTCTCTTCCAAGCACCCTGTATGCTCAGCTTTCCTGGACCTTTTTCTTCACGACACCAATTTTAGGAACCTTGGACCTTGTCCTGTTTTGGTGGTACACACGCCCTAAACTGGACGTATCCATCTGGCTGCCTGCCGCCACTCCGCAGTAGTCCTGCAGATCGGGGTTCGTTACTGCTGCGCTGGGCCCTCGGTCACGGTTGTCGCAAAGCAGGCCCTTCCTGTCCGCCTGGACTTCGTTCCCTCCCACGTGCTCTGTCCTTGGCTGCGCACGCACCTCTCACGGTGCCCAGTGACGGGCCCTGCACGAGGTCCCCATCACATCGGCGGTCGTCACGGGGTTGTCCTCTGCCCCCTGCTGCTTCTGGAGCCTGTCTGCGTGGTCGTCCCCTTGGACATGCATCCTCACGGTCCCCGGGGGAGGGTCTCCGCCGTGCAGCGTGGGAGGGACAGGTCACAGACCGCAGGAGCCCGTGATCCTCGTCCCGCCAGAACGCCCCCTCCCCCGTGCGTTCAGCTCCTCCAGCTCCCCGGAGGCCCCAGGTGGCCTCATTTCCCCCCCACCCCGTCACCGACTCCTGGTTCTGCGGTCCCTCAGCCCCGTGAACGCGACGGCGTGGAGTGGCGTCGCCTGCGCTGTTTTTCTGATGGTGTTCACTGAGTTACGTTTAGTCACATGCTTGCCAGCCATGCAAGTCCCTCTTGCTCCAAACTGTTTTCACAATTTTCTGTTTGTTTTTTTTTTCCTTTCTATCAGCCTCCTGACTTTTCTCATTGATGACCACGGTAAGCACGTGATCACATCTACTGATACAGAAAAGGCGCTTGATAAAGTTTCATCACATAGTTTGAGTAAACACTTTAATTGGTGGTTGCAGGCAGACGGAAACGCTGTTGGCTTCTGAGCCGATCTCACACCCGCCAGTGCTTCCGAACCATCATTAACGTTCTGTACTTCGTCGGGATTTCCGTGCGTAGGGTCGTGTCATCTGCCAGCACGGAAATCTTCCCATCCACCCTCCAGACCTCGTGCCGCTCCTGCGTCCCCTCCCCGTCCCTCTTCCGCTTCCTTTCGCTGGCCCGGGCGGCGGGCAGCGCGTCACACCGTCACGCTGGGAATGGGCATCCTTGCTTACGATTTTAAAGTTTCTCCACTAAGTGCGATCGTTACTCCGTGTTCAGGAGTTTAGCTTCTACCAAGTTGAAGCCGTTTTCTTCTCCCCTAGTTTTCTGGAAGATTTTATGCAGAGATTCGTGTTTCACAAGATCGCTTCGGCCACGGCAAGTGGACGGTCCGTTGGTGGCGGTGGGGACGAGGGACGTGGGTGATTTGAGAAACACTAAAGTGAAGTGGATGGGACTTGGTGACAGCTGGGAATGGGGGGGGTGTCAAGGACGGGCCCAGGTCTTGGCCGGCATGGCTGCCGGGCGCCCCTTGTGGCTGGGGAAGGCTGCCTGCAGGGGGCGCTGGCCCCGCACGGTCCACGCTGACCTGCTTCTGAGCCAGTCAGGACAGCGTGAGAGGAGGCTTTGTGGGGAGGGGCCCGGAGCACAGAGTCTGGATTCAGAGCTCATCGGAAGCTCTGAATGGTGGGTGTGGAACAGCGTGAAACCGGTGTGAACTAGGAATATTAGGTGTTCCAGAGGGACACAGTGGGGCAGCCGGAGCAGAAGCAATAGTCAGAGACGCCGTCGAAATAACTGTGTCTGGGCAAAGATCGGAGCGCCCAGTTTAAGAGGTCCTTGGGGTGCAGGGTACTCGCAGACGCTCCCGGCTGGGCAGACGGTCTCTCCGTGGGGCCTAATCGTCCCACCGCAAATTACAGCACTTATTCCTAAATGTCTGCATAAGTGAACCAACTCCTCGAAGATTCGGTCATAAACGTGAACTCTAAGACGCGAATGCATTTTGCCTGTGTGAATAAGAACTGTGTACATCAGCACCGTGTCCGAAATGAGGAAGTGAGCCCCGTCTGCAGTGGGGTCGTGTAGGGCGAAGTCGTCGCTAGGAGACGGCAGCGTGAGTGCGGGGTGCGAAGTGACACACGTGTCCCTGAGGAAACTTGCATCGTGCGAAGTCACCCCTTGAAAACGGCCAGGGCGTGAGAAAATAGGGGGCCGGACACTCGGACGCTAGGAAAATATGTCACCAGAGCACCAACAAAACGGTATCATCCTCGTGATCATCATCGTCATCTTAATTAAAACTCTTCGCACAGAAAGAATGTGCTACGTTCCTAACAAATGCGACAGGCTGCAGCACACACAGAACTTTACCGAAATGAAGGCGGGGGTCGCTCGCTGAGGACCGGCGAGGACGGACGGGGCGGCAGACCTTGGAGACAGGAACAGAGAGAGACGCCCGCAGGCTTCGCCCAAAATGCGGTCGGCGCCGGCGCCGGCAGCGGGTGCGTGGACCACGGTCTGCGCTGCTTTCTCCTGACAGGTCCGGGAGACCGGCAGGGACCCTCTCAAGGCCGAACATGTGGACAGAGAAGACCAGGAGGAGAAACGTGGGGTCAAGGGCATCGTTTATCGTCGAGGACCCGTGCGTCTCGCCACGTGCGTGGAGTCCTTCGCGTTCTCCATGGCGACAGAATCCCCGTGTGCCTGAGCCGCGTGCCTGCGCCTCCCGGCAAGTGTGCGTCGTCGTCACGCCCCGTCTCCGCATGCGTTTTAGGGAGCGTGCCCGTAGCCAGCCAGGCCACATCGCCTCGCGAGCGTGCAGGTGTCCGGGCATTCTGCTGTAGAGGGCTGCGTGGTGGCGGATGCTGACCATCTGCGGAAGCTTCTGGAAGAAGAGAGTGACCTTGCATCACCGTGACTACACACCGTCTGCCACACCTGCACGTGCCTTGCTGCTGTTTGGCCGCAGGACCGTCGTGGGTGTGAGGCCATCTCGGCGCCTGCTGTCTGTGATGTCGCCGAACTTCCTCTCCTGACCCCGGGGCCGGGGCAGCTCTTTGCCAGACATCACCCTCACCCGTTACGCAAAATCAAGTCCACCCCTCGACCGTCTGTGAGAAACGCCGGCCGGTCTCTTCCCCCGAATGAAAATAACAGCCAGAGCCAGTTTCCGTGTCCCCGAAGACGGAGCCGACCTTGCCGGAGGGAGCGACGCCGGCCTGGTCCCCATCACGGTCCGTGACGTCCCTCGTTCTCATAATCCCTGCCGTTCCCGTTTCGTCCTTCACTATGACACGGAAAGGCGCCCGTGAGCTTAACCGAGCCGCAGAGGACACGGAGGCGGCCGGCGGCTCCGGATCGCGGGCACCGTGAACGCGGCCTCACGGCCCCTCGACGGAACCCTCTGCCCCTCTGCGCGCGTGCCGTGCATCTCTCCCTTTCTTCTTCCTGTTTCTTCCGTGAAGAAGTTTTGAGCAGCCACGAGGAAGACTGGAGAAGGAGAAGGAGACGTGGTTTTCAGGGTGCGGAGCGTGGAGGAAGCGGCACCCCTCAGACGCCGGCTCCTCGGCCACGCGCCGCCCGCGGGCTTCGGTTTGGAGCAGCCCCTGCCGGCCGTGTCTCTGTCCGCTCGGTGTGGCGCTTGGCAGATCAAGTCCTGGGCTTCGGGGGAGGTTCGTACGCATGTCTCTGGTTTACAAACCGGTCTCAGCTGCGAGCTGAACCCCGTGACAGGACGGAATGTCCGTCCAAACAAAGCTGCCACCTTACCCCTCATCCGACCTGAGGTATAACACAGGAAGGTAATTAACCCTCAAAACGCGTCTGGTCATTCCCGTAATGACAGCGGGCACAGGGGCTTTTAGCCAACCTGGTGGCCTCTGACGTCCGCCTAGGAAGAAGCATTCTGTGGGCAGTGAACGACCTGAAAATCGCGAGGTTGGAGTGTGACCATGAAGCGGCTCAGAGACGCTGTGGGGGCCAGACTCAGTGACTCTGTGTGCCCCCCAAAAGGCAGGTCGCAGGACAATCCCGTAGGCATGGAAGTGGGAGAGGTTAGCGGGAGGGTCTGATCGTGTCACGGAAAAAGAGCCAGGTGGATGGGAGGGGTCCCCAGCTTTGGGGGAGGCGGATCTTCTGAGGTAAGTGTGATGATGCTACACGGTTTAGGCAAGTCGACCTCACAGGGTCTTAACGAAAGGACAATGAACACCTCACCTTAAAAGACCCCACGCAATCTCAGCAGCTGCCCGGGGGCGCTGTGGAAAAGGACAGGCACGAACACACCAGGTGAGTGGACGGACATCCCTAATCACACAGCGTCGGCAGGAACGAGCCCCAACTCGGTGAGAGGGGTTTAAGCCCGTGTGTTGTCTTACATTGTGCTTGCAGCAATAAAAACACAACGATCGCCCCCCGCTGTGCCCCGACATGCCGCACCTGCGAGGCGAGCCGGACAGGGCTGTTTCCACCCGTGAGAGGAGACGCTGCGTCTCGGTGTGCCCGCCAGCGTCTCAAGGTCGCGGGATGTGAGCAGGGGGGGCCCGCACTCAGGACAGCTACTCCCCGGCCCCCGCTTCCGTGTTCCGGGCCGCAGTGCAGTGTTAGGGACAGAGGGCAGAACCGTCCACGGTGACCGCCTCTCGCTGCCCAGAGCAGGTCCCGCCGGCCCGGCCCCCACGAGCGTCCTGACCGCGTGGGTGCGCGTTTCAGGCGGAACGGAAGCTCGCAGAAGACCGCAGATGCCCGGGGCAGGCGCTGTCCCCACACCCCAGAGCAGTGACCTCAGGCGCCACTACCAGCAAGGACCCCGGGCAGACAGTCAACATGGCAGAGAACGCGCCGTCGACTGACACGGACCCCCAGCAGCACCAGGCAGACCAGCGCATTTACACCAGGCAGAGTGTTCTGGAAAACAGAGTAGAGTCTGTGAATGGTCACGCGAGGGAAGTCGATGGAGCCGCAGCTCTCGGACGGACTGGCAGCCCGCGGGGCCCCCCTCCCGCGGGACACGCAGCGCTGCGTGCACCCCGCACCTCCCTCGCGTGCTGACACCGCTCGGCCCCCCTCGCCCGTGCTGTGTTGCCGTCACCCCGTGTCCACCCGCGGCCGGCCTCTGGACGTCCCGTCAGCCCCTCACCGCCCCGTGAGCTCTCTCGGCATCCCGCCTGCTTCCTTCGACTCTGACCCGCGTGGCCCCCGAGACCACTCCCTGGGGACCCTCCCCGTGGCCGCTCTTTGCCCTGCTTCGCTCCTGGCACCCGGGGAACAGGTAGCGGGACCGGTGTCGCCCCAGCTGCTCGCGCTCACACACGGCGCGTCATGAACAGTGATGCCGGCTTAGGCAACCGCCCTCGAATCCCTGTAGTTACCTCTTTATTCATTTGCTTTTAGAGAGATTTCACTTTGCCAAAAGCAACTGAACTTGTCAATGAAACCGTGTGAGGGACACTTAGACGCAGACACAAGCTACGCATTCCGCGTGTCATGCTCACACTTCGTCACAGGTCCCATGACTCGTTGTCAGAGAACACGATACAGAACATTTTAGTTCATCACGTAAATAGAAATCGCTCATGTCGCTCTTTTCACGTAAAGCAGCACCCGGGTCCACGCAGTGGAGGCCGAAGCCCAGTGGCCTGTCACACACGCGCGCACAGGATCAGGGCCACGCGTGCGAACTTTAGAGTGATGCGAACGGTCCTGTATCGCAGACGGGAGCCAGCTCCACGCGCCATCTGTGCAGAGCCCGCCGTGGCCCCGAGTGTCTCGGTGGTGACTTGGGGCATCAGGGAGGGACGCTGATGGAGAGTCGGTCGCGTCCGCACTGAGAAAACGGCTCTGGTGACACGTCACCCTCTCTCACCCAGGGCTCTGCTCAGAGTCTGGAACGGCTGTCCCCGAGGTCACCGTGGCACACACGTTGCGGCGTCCACCTGCTTGGGTCGTGAAGAGGCAGGTGACGGCTGGAACGGCCTTTGCTGGGCCCTGAGCTGACTGATCACGGCAGAGCCTCCGGGTCACAGGCCACTGTGCTGTGCACAGACGTCTGTTTTGTCGTGTGTCTGTGAAATGTGACGTTCTCTGCAGCCTGGAGCCTGGGTCTGGGGGTGCTGCCGTAGGCCGCGTTGACACTGACCGGGCCTCGGCGGCCTGGGGAGAGCGGGCGACACAGACCAAGACGGTGGTCACCTGCGGGGGGCCCAGGCGCTCTGCAAGCAGATGGGATCGGGGCCCAGCCCGCCCGGCCTCGCTGGGGGCTCGTGGAGGGAGCGGCGTCACTCCGAGCCGAACGGCGGGCCCAGGTCGGACAGACGGCAGACGCGGCGTGAAGGGGCAGCGTTCCCGGGCGATGCCCGGGCCGTGGGGAAAGCAGGAGGCAGGGACAGGCCCTGAGCGTTTCCAGGTTCCAAGCTGGAGCTGGGCTGGCCGCACTGCGGAGAATGGGGACATGGGGACGGGAACGGAGTGGGACAGGGACGCGCTGCAGAAATCGCACCAGACGTGGGTTCTCTGACCCGAGACCACCCACGGGGGCAGGTCAAGGACGCGCGGAGCCGCTGAGCCGCTCCGGGGAGCGACGGGGAAAGGCGGCCAGAGCAGCTGCCACACCTTGGGCCTGAGCAGCGGGTGGAGGACGCGCGGTGACCATGCCAGTCACCGGCACAAGCAGCGAGCAGGGCCACGGCGCTCAGCGTGGGCGGCTGTGCCTGGTGGACACTCAGCCACCAAGGCCCTGCCAGCAGGTGGCCGGGCAGCCGTCCAGCTCAGGGTCAGCTGGAGACGGTCGTCCAGCCACATGTGAGTGGCGTCCAAGCTAGGGGGGAAGGGGCGCCCCCTGCGTGGGCAGAGGCGAGCTCCTCCTCCCAGACTGCAGCTGCGACCTCGGCGACAGCGCCCCACAGCGTCACCTGGCAGCTGCCCGCTGAGCACACCCTCCACGACCAGGAGTCACCCCCGTGGCGGCAGCTTCACGCCTGGCAACTTCAGATGCTTTTTCATCCGGTTAGTCTTCAGCTTCTCGCTATTGCTAGAAGTCGCTCCACGGTCTAACCAGTCGGTGACTTGGTGGCTCTATGACGGGTGTCACCGCCTGGAGGGCATCAGCGTGCGGGAGAGGGGTGGTTCCAAACCACAGGGGACTCGTCAGCGCCTCCCCAGAAGATTGCTGCTCGCTGCAGCCTGGGCGGTCGCTGCAGCATGAAACAGAGCAGGTGGCTTCTGTGGGGTCACACGAGCTGCCACCTGAGATTCTCTGGCAAGTCGGGTCTGGCGGCTGCATCGGGCCTGGCGCCTGCGGAGATTCGTGGGCATGGAGAGTCTCTCTCTCTTCTGGTTAAAACGACAGGAATTCCCGACAAGCAGCAGCGTCGGGTGGTGGCACGGTCAGCAGAACGGTGACGCGTGTCACGGAGCCCGAGGGGCTTCCTCGCAGGGCGGACGGGAGCCGTCAGAGCCGGGAGGCGGTTCGGGCGGCGGTTCCGGCCCCATCACTCGGCAGAGCTGGCCGCTTCCCTCGGGCTAAGAGGTGCGTCTGGGCACAGGCGGTGAGTGGAACTTTCTTTACATGGAGGGCTCTTATTTTCGTGGCTTTCTCCCCAGAGTTGCTCACACCAGCTGAGCTGCTGTTTGGGGCGGCACAGGAAAGGGGCCGATGGGGCGCTGGAGCCTCAGCCAGCGGGCCCGGTGCCGAAGCAGCCGGCCTCCGCCCCACAGGGCCGTGGGGCAGACCAGGCACGGTGCGGGTTCGTTTTAACTGTTTGCTGCAAAGCCAGCGGCTCATCTGATGGACGACCTGGGTCTGCGTTAGACACCTGTGGCCGCAGGAGACGGAGGTGGCCCGCATGTCAGATGGCGAGTCGGTGGCTTTGAGATGAGGCCGTGTGGCCGCTGGGGCGTGACTCACGCACTCCCCGTTTTAAGTCTCCTTAGGAGAGGTCCTGCCGGTGGCCCTGAGGGTCAGAGCTTTAAAATGACGGGAACAGAGTGTCCAGGGAAACAGGCGTCGATGCGACCCACACCCCGGCGACCCGCATCTCCCGGCAAGCCGCGGCAGCGCTACTGCTCCGAGGTGCCGGTCACTGCTGCCGCTGGCTTCACGTCAGCGGCTCCCTCCAGTTCGGGCTTCGCTCAAGACAGGCAGGCTGGCAGCAGAACAGGTGGCCGCCCTTGCTAACTGGCCACCCGGTGGAAATAGCAGTCCCTATATTAAGCAAGTGACCCGAGGTGCTGGACCGCGTCAGTTACTAAAAGTGGCCCTGGCTTAGCCTCGCCGCATCGGCGTCCGGCCCTCCGGGCCCGCGGAGAGCCAGCCCGGATGCCGACACACGCCACCTGAGCCGTGCGCTGGGACCCGTCGGGGGGCGGGGGTCTCGATGCTCGGGGAGGACCGTGTGGGCCCCTGGCCGTCGTCGCTGTCCTTGCTGACTCGGGCGATATGCTCACTCGCTTCCGCCAAGCCTTCTCGAAGCTCTACGGGGCGCTCTTAGTAAGTACCTCCGTCCGCGTCTTTACGAGGCACTTCGGAACGTGCGGGGGGTGGGGGGTCCCTGTTTCCACTTCTAAGACGGTCTCCCTGCCCTGTGTGCACGCCGACGGGCCGGCCAGCTCAGCAACCACTTCTCCAGGTCGCGTTCGACCTTGCAACCTTTTCCCCGCACTTCGTAACATTCTGCTTCACGGGAAATCGGAGCCGGTTTTCTTAACAGGTGCTTTTCTCGTTCCGTCTTCGTTAGGGATAAATGCATCGTCCTTTATTTCTCGTTTTCTTTAAATGCCGGCTTGCGAGTTTCCTGTTGTGCACCGCGTCGCTCTGCCCAGCGATTTGATCTTGCTCCTGAGTTTGCGGAAGGTCGGGCACCCTCGTAGGTCCCTGCGCGAGCGCTGGTCCGGGGGGAGGTGGCTGCGGCGGCGTCTCTGTAGTGGGGTGACGTCCGTTTATCAAGCGCTCGAGGCGCCGGGCGGGAGGGCGAGCTGTGCTGCCTCTCGCGGTTCCTCTTCCTCTCGTACCCACCTCCCCCTCCCCTTCCTCGTTCTTTCTTTCTCCCTCAGACGGCAGGTGCGGGGTCCACAGTCAGCTGGGAGGCGTGGCCCCTGTTCCAGGCGTGGTCTGTGGGACTTTGTCACAAGGACCCTCACGCCGCTCTCTCTGCTTCTGCGTCTTGAGTGCCGTGTGGTTTCTCTGCATCTTTGCTGATGTGCAGCTGTCTCCCCAACGCGGGGTGGCCGGTCCTGTTACTGATGCCGGCAAAGGTGACGGTCTCAGTCGGTCAGCGGCCGTTCTCTGAGCAACGCGAATGGCTGGCCGCGTGGCCGAGTAGCTCCTTCCAGCCTCCCCCGATTCTTGATCCTCTGGTCCCATCTTCAGATAAATAGGTAATTACAGAAATAAATGCCTGGAAAAGACATAGCACCGTCCTTTGTAATGTGCCCGTGCCTCAGACCCAAGGAGCCCCCAGTCCTTTTGAAGATAAACTGTTGAGATAGGGGACCTTGGAAAAACGTCACGACCTTGGACGTCGTGCAGGTAACGGCACCGACAGTGGGGTGCAGAGGAAAGCGGGGACCGTGTTAAGTCAGCTGCATGGGGGGGGTCCAGCCTCACTGGGCCCCGCAAGGGCGAACACTTCCAGTGGGGACAGTGGGCTGGGAGCTCCGTGCTCCTAGGCGCCCGAGGTGGGAAGTGCAGTGTGGGGGTGGGAGGCGCTTGAGCCGGGGTGACGGAGGGGCAGCTGTTTTAGTGTCGCCTGCAGGTCTCACCCCGGATGGGGGGCTGGGGGGACTGAAACCAGGAGACCCTTCTGGAGGTTGTCACGTGAGAGTGAGCGGGTGAGGCCGGAAGGCCTGAGGGGCACGGGGGCGTCGACGAAGGCGCTGCTGAGGTCGGGCCCCGCAGCCTGGGTCTGAGGGGGGGAATCTGAGGTCGGTCTTTTGCAGGGTCTTCCTTTCCGTAATTTCCATGTCACGTGTCACAGCCACGTACAGGAGGAGACAGAGCATCCCAGAGAGCGGAGGGTCCCAGAACGATCGGCAGTGCCCGAGCCGTCTAGGGCCTAGGCTTTCTGGGATTTTACTTGCCTCGTCCCATTTTAAACCATCAGGAACGCACGGCATAAACCGCACGCTGGCGTGTCGCAGACACCGCACGCTCCCCATTTCTCACTCAGTTTTCACTTCACGGCGTCCTCATGACACACCGCAGAGCCGCGGGCTCATCCGCCCGTGCGGGACGTCTGGGCTCTCCTCCACAAGCGAGAGGCGCGGACCCGCACCAGTGCAGGCCGCGGCGTTCGCGCGTCACCCGACCGTCTGCGTCGGGACAGGCGGCTCCGGGGACTCGCCGTTGGGGGCGGGTGTTGGCCAAACGATGCTCACAGCGCCTCGTGGGTGAGGAGACTGAGGCTCATCGCAGGGGCGACTCACGGTTACTCTGGTGAAGCCCAGGGTGTGACCCAGGCAGGGGTCCCCACGCACGGCGCCCAGCGAGGCGGCTCACACCCACCTTCGGTGTGGGGGTGACCAGAGCTCAGGGAACCGTCTGGCGTGTGGGAGCCCTGGGCCTCGTAAGTGGCAGAGCGGGGTTTCCGTGCGGGTAAAGGTGTTTGGGGCCACCAGACAGGGCTCTAGCAGCAAAGGCGCACCATCGACCCATCTGGTGACAGGCGCCTGTCGGCAACCCTCTTCGGCCCCCTGGGCGATGTGGCTGCATTTCCGCTTCAGCCCTGGGGAGGGCGCTGCGTGTCCAGGAGCGGAGTCTGTGGGTTGGAGGACCCGGGCCGTGGCTCGTGGGCTCCCGCTGGCCACTGCGTCCCACAGGCTGGATTTCTGTAGGATCCACGGCGGGGGCGGGGGGGAGGCCTCTGCTGCACCAACAGCGTGCTGATGACGGGCTGAGGGCTGACGTGTGCCCCGTGCAGGGGGCCCCTGGCCCGGGCTGTCACAGCCACACCGCAGGGACGTGTCCTTGCTCTTCTCCCTCCAGGCGTCACCGTGGACCTTCCCCGCACAGGCCACCTGCCACTGCTCTTCTGTGGGAGGGACGGAGTCAGGGCTCCTGGGCTCCACCTTAGTGATGCTGGTGGCTTCGCCTCAGCTCCTCATTAGTCAGCTCTAAAGACGCAAACTGAAGGAAGCATAACCCCCTGTGTAGCATGGGGAGTAAGTGACCCCAATGGTGGTGTCCCGTCACATGTTCCCCTGTGCAGCGTGAGGGGGAAGTGTCCCCGATGGTGGCTTCCCCGTCACACAGCCCCCTCTGAGTGTCCCCGATGGTAGCTTCTCCGTCACACATCCCCCTGTGCAGGGCAGATGGATGCCGCTGTCCAGCACAGTGTCCAGGACACTGGGCTCAGCCCGTCAGGGAGAAGGTGCAGCCCCCTGCTGCAGGTGGCTGATCTGTCTGGAGATGCCAGTGTCACCTGGAAACGGGGAGATGGTGGGACTCAGGCTTCCAGTGGCTGTCTTCGGAGTGTGCGTGGTCACCCACGCCCGGCCGCCAGCGTCCCTCTGTGGGCACAGCTGGCGGCTCGTACCGGGGACGCACTGGGAGGCGTGACGAGCGGCACCGACCAGTGTCCTGTGTCAGTCCCGTCGTGGAGCCGTGTGCCGTTTCTGTGTGGCGTGCGTCTTTCTGCCCCTTTCCTCGAGAGTTCGAGGGGACGCGCGTGTCCACGGCAGGTACAGTCAGAGGTCTGTCATCCAGATTCCCCTGAAAACGTCATAGGGGCACGTGACAATCTTTGTTCCGACGCCCGGGCACCTGGGTCTGGGTCTATGATCTGTGAATTCGGACATGAACTCTGCACAGGTTTCTTCTGCAGAAGTGACAGCGTGAACTCGCGTAGGAGTGTGAGGCTCACGGGCTTGGGGCCCGTGTCTTTCATGGGGCGACATTGGGAGAGCAGCAGCCTTTCGTGCGCAGACTGGGGCTCGGGAATCCGGGAGAAGGAAGGAGGCTCTAGAGTGTTCTTTGGGCGCAGGGCCTGGTGTGTTCAAGTGGTTTCAGCTGTTTTCACTGCTGTTCCTTAAAGTCATCCCGGAGGAAAGCGACATGCATTTTCACTCTGCTGACGCGCTTTGCTCCATGTCGATGACGCCCGCAGAGGTGACAGCCGGGGGCAGACCCCGTTTCTCGGGAAAAGTGGGCCGTTTGAAAGAAACGGCCGAGTTGAAAGCCAGCCAGCGTGAGGCCCAGGTGCAGGGCTGCGCCGCGGCCCGTGCGCTCGAGGAGCCGTGTGCCAGGTGGCAGCGTGAGGTGACGGGCACATTGCACGTCGCAGACGGCGGGACGCGGTCCTCGCGTCTGAGATCAGTGTCCAGAGGCACGAAAGGCTTGGCCTCTGCTCCCCGGATGACTGTGTCCTGCGCTGGGGCATGAGTAGACGAGAAGGAGAGAAGGTTCCGGAGCCAGGGAGGCTGGGCAGCGCCGCGGGCAGCAGTCTGAGGGGCCGTGGTCTCGGGATGGTCTGTCGCCGGAGGGGACGTGCACTGTCAGGCCCGGCTTTCCTGGTCGGTCCCCAGGCTGGGGGCCTGGGCGCCCAGTGCATGGGATCGCACCTTCCCGTTCCCCAGGGCCACACGCCCTCTCTGCCATTCCCCACGGCGCGGTGTCTTCCTCTGCGCTCACCTGCGGCGTGAAGCTGCTCCCGCTGCACCACGGGTCCTCACCTGCGTACTCGGGGTTACGCCCTGGCTCTCTTCCTGGTTGTGACTTCCTAGAGGCTCAGGGGTGTGTGCGTGCGCTTATGCATGTGTGTGCATGTGTGCATCCACGTGCATGCAAGTATGTGTGCATTCTGTGTGCGCACACACATGTGCACGCGTATGTAGACACGTGTATGCCTGTGTGTGCACACATATGTGCGCACGTATGCAGACATGTGTACGCCTGCGTGCGCACACACATGTACACACGTATGTATGCATGTGTGTCTGTGTGCGCGCATATGCACATGTGTATGTGCGCATGTGTACATCTGTGTGCAGTGCACATTTGTGTGTTCACATGTGTGTCTGTGTGATGCGTGCACATCCATGTGCATGGTGTCTGCATGTGTGTGTATGCATGTGTATGTCTGTGTGCATGAATATGCGTGTATGCATTGTGTGCATCTGTGCATGCATCTTGTGTGTGCATTGGGGTCATATATGTGTATGTGTATCTGTGTGTGCATATGTGCATATATTCGTGTGCATGCATGGTGGGCAAGCATATACAAGTGTGCGTGTGTGCAAATGTATGTGCGAGTGTGCACACGCCTGTGTGCATGCATCGTGGGCATGTGTGTGTAAGCGTGTATGCAAATATGTGTGTGTCTGTGTGTATCTGTGGGGTCTGGAGAGGCAACAGGTGACTCCGTGGCGTGTTCTTATTCGTCCCAAGACCTGACGCCAGGTGAGCGCCCGGCAGTTGTAACGGGAGCCGCGTGTGAACCCGGAGCGAGGGACACGGCGGTGGCCTCCCCTCTGTGCCCTGGCGTCCGACACCGGCGTCTCGTTGAAGTGACGGGGCTGCAGAAGAGCTCGGCGATGCCCGCGCCCTCGTTTTGAGCTCGTGTCCCCCGTTTCGCTAACAGAAAAGAGGAAGCTGCGTGCCTCGTTGCCTGGGGCTGTGAGCGGAAGTCTGTCCTGAACTGTCATGCTTGCTGGGATGCCCGCAGGTTGGACCTCCAGGCAGCAGCAGAAAACCCTGTCACTGCCACATGACGAGCAGTCTCACGATGGGACAGTGTCGTGGGAGCCGTCTTTCTTTCGTGTTCTTACTGATCGTTGTTATAAAGCTTAATCCGTAGCCCACCATCCGGGGGGGAGCGGCATTGGGGTGGGGGGGTCACTGAGACGCGCAGAAGGAACTGAGTGAGGGGACTCCTTGCCGGGGACACTGGGGAGTCAGTGGCATTAGCATCCTAGGAGGCCGTTGGGGTGTCAGAGCCCCCCCAGCTTTGGGGAGTCAGAACAGGACTTCTGTCTCTGGGAGAGAAGCCACCGGGAGCAAGTCCTCGGCAAAAACCAGGAAGCGCCGTCCTGGGACCTGAAGTCACGTGAGGAGGAAGGGGCTGAGACTGGGGCCTCCCGGAATCCCGGTGCGACCGGCTCAGTGGGGTCCCCGTCAGCACTGGCGGCAAGTGTGAGGGAGGGGCTCGGCCCCCGTGTCAGGACGGAGCTTGGACTGGGGCTTGGCTCCAGGGGACCGCAGCTGCTTTGTCACACTGCCTCCGCCGGCAGCTGTGCCTTGTTCGCTTGGGGAAGGCTCATTGTGTTGGGGACGGGGGACTCCAACGTGCAGCCCACTGGTTCTCTCCGCCCCGGAGTGTGGCAGCTGGTTCTGCCATGCTGACGAGTCTTCGGATCACAGCGTTTCAAGCGGCAGAGTTTGTTCGTGCGTCTTTGTGTTTCTGCCGCGGTTGGTGTCGATGCATCGTGGAATACGTTATCCGCTCCCGCGCGATCATTTTCTTTCTGGCGTTTTTCTCCCTCACTCACCCTCCCCCGTCCTTGCTCCTAACCCAGAACAAAGGCTCACTCAGAGCGGAAGGGACAGGAAGAGGCAGGGCAGTGGCCTCCAGGGCAGCAGGCACTCCGCGAGGAGGCCAGCTCACAGCCACGCCGACCTTCTCGGCGTCGAGTTCAAGGTGAGGCGGGGACATCGTCTGATTGTACGGCTGGCGGAGGCTCCGACCGCACGGCTGGTGGTGGAATGTCCCATCTGAGCTTTCGGCTCTCTCTCTGGCCGTGTCCTGCGTGCCGTCTCGTATTTTCTAGATTCCCGTTGTCTTACTTAACGGCAAATATCAGTGAGCACATTTATTGTCTTTGTCGTGCGGTGACTTAAAAAGCGACAGCTCGCTTAATTGTCTCCCTCTTTGCTGCTTTTTTCTCCTGACTTAGTGTTTTGTTACCTGTTTGCGCTGGTAGTTGATCAGTCAGGTTTTGTAATTTGAATTAGATCCTGTAGAATTAATATTTATGTAGGACAAATATGGTTTCATCTACAAACGACTGTGTTCCAAAACAAATTATTCTAACAAGTGGTAAATTTACCCGGAGACTAGACATCTAAATACGCACAGTTCCTAGAGCTCTCGACCCTTTGCCGAATATTAGAAGTTCCTATCGGTCACCGACCGTGTGCACCTGGGGTTGGACGTCGCCAGGCACAGCAGGGCGAGGCCTGAGCACCGGACGGGAGGGGCTGGGACGAGCAGCTGGGACTGCAAGCCCCTCTCCGGCCGCTTACCGGCTCTCCTCCTCCCTCTTCTTTGTCACCTCGTCCCCCTCCCAAGCCCAGGTGTGCATCATGAGTCACAGTCAGTTCTGCCTGTCAGGTGATGTGTGGGAATGCACTGCGAGCTGAGGGGTCTCCGTAGCGGTTCTAACCCGCCAGGAGGGAGGTAAAACATTCTCCTCACTGCACGGAGCTCAAGTCTTAGGGGAAGCGAGATTTCTGACGACAAATGGAAAGTGGGAGCCGCGGAGGCAGAAAACTCAGGGCATTTTACAGGCGGCCCTTGACCAGCACGGGTCTGCGCGGCGTGGGCCCGCTCGTACGTGCTGCGTCCGGTCTGCGGTGTGGGTCCGCGGGGGCAGCGGGCCGGCCATGTGCACGGACCTACACCGCTCATGCCAGGGGCCCGGACATCCTGGGCTTGGTGTCCGCGGCATCCGGGACCCAATCCCCCATGGACACCGAGGGCCGGCTGGGCTTTGTGGGGGTCAGAAGCCATGTGCAGATCTCTGATGGCACAGGTGTCGGCGCCCTCACCCCTCGTGGTTCGGGGGTAAACTGTGTCTCACGCTTAAGTAAAACAAAGCCCTGGACGTGAACCCTTCAAGCTCATTTACTGCGGAGCACAACCCCCGAGGGTGCCCCTTGCTGGCCGAGGAAGGGCTCGCTTCCACGGGGCGGGCTGGGGCAAGCCGAAGGCTGGAGGGCATGGCAAGCAGGGGAGGGCACGTCCCCGAGGGCAGAGTGGGGGCTGGGCAGTGGAGGGACGGAAGGCTTGACACACACGCACATGCGCACACATGCACACTCACACACGCACATATATGTGCACACACATGCACGTGTGCACACGCACGCACATGTGCACACATACACGTGCACACGCGTGTGCTCACACGCACACGCGCACGCACACACACGGGGACATCTGGGCTCGGGAGGCTGTGGTGACACGTCACAGGGCATCAAGCCGGGCTGGCGGGGCGCGTGCAGCTCAGGTGTGGCCGGCGTCTGAAGCTAGTTCTGCGTCTGCCCAGCCGCCAGCACACCTGAGCACACCAGCTTTAAGCGACTTGTTCCATGCTGCTCCGGAAGTGATTTTAACGTCAGAAACATTTAAAAAATCCGTGTTCTTCACAAACAATCTACTACCATGTTCATTTTCTTAAAGGGTGAACCTCTTCTTAAAGAAGTGAATTTGGTCTCTGGCCATGCCACTCTGAATGTGGCTAATCCCATCTGATCTCGGAAGCTAAGCAGGGTCGGGCCTGGTCAGTACTTGGATGAGAGACCACCTAGGAAGACCAGGTGCTGTAGGCGTAAAAAATAAAAGAAAAAGAAAAAAAGAAGTGAATTTTCTTGGAGTATAATTAACCTCCACAGGTTTCTCACACATGTCATTTCAAAAATCATCGAGTGAAGGCCGGTCTTGTTTTATTGATGCAACTACCCTTTCTGCACCCCTGTCGCAGCTCAGGACTATTTTGAGGCAAAACCTAGTCATCACGTCACTTAAAGCAGACATGTCCCCTCCCCCTTCGCAAGGCTGGAAGGTGGGCGGCCGCAGCGGCTCCTCTGGTGGGCGAATGAAGCTGATGGGGGCGGGGGGCTTGCTGCCGAAGCCCCTGCACGCCTCCTTCCATGTCCCACAGATGTCCCCACCTCACACGGAGCTCCTGCCTCCCGAGCGCAAAGCTGGCCCTTTGCCCACGTCCCTGTTCTTTGTCCTGCGTCCCTGTCCCTCTCCCGTGTCCCCGGCCTTTGTCCTGCATCCCTGGAGGACAGTCTGCTCTGACCATGTCCACCGCACTAGCCCAGCTCCCTGGCGGACTTGCTGAGAATTCGAAAGTCCCTTCTGTGCCAGGTTATAAATTCTCAAAATTTGCACGCATCTATAGGAAATTCACCTAAGTTGAACAGAATTGAGCAAGAGATTTTTTCCGTTTAACTAAAACTTGTGAAAGCGAACCCCAGGCCCCGCCCAGCTTTCTTACACGGCCAGTTACGAGAGGGACCTCCCTTCAGCTCCAGTCACGACGTGACCGGGACAAGAGAAACGGTTCGATCGGAATGGTCGGCCCCCGCGTGCCCTGAGCTCTGCCCTGCTGCTGGCACGTGGGAGGGTGTACACGGGCGGAGGGCTGCTTCCGACGGGCGTGGGCAGGCAGACTCTCAGAGCCGTGTCCACCAGCACCGCGAGCACCAGTGTGAAGCGCAGACCACCGGCGTTCAGAGCGCAGGGCCTTAGCAGGCGGGGCCCGGGCAGCCGGCCTCCGTGGGTGTGGCACGCGGGCCAGAGCCAAGGGCCGGCAGGCAGGCGGGAGCCGTCGGCATCCAAGTCCCCCGGGGTCAGGCGAGCCCCTTCTGCGATGACTCCACTGCGCTTTGTTTGGTTGGTGACCTTTCGCATGTAGGACTTGCCATGAGTATTTTTTAAGGTAGATTATGAGCAAGAGGGAACCGTGGGGTGACGGTCGGGCAGGCCGCAGGGCTGGGATGCAGGGCGAGGCTGCGGAGCTGGGAGGTAGAGGTGGGTCTGAAGGGGTGGGGGGGTGGGGCGCCGTGGGACAGCCAGCGTCCTCGCCTGTGCAGACACGTGAGGGGCAGGGCTCAGCGCCCGCAGGGGCCCTGGGAGGTGTCTCTCCTCCTTCGGAAATGAAAAGCTGGGCCTGACCTGACCTCGGGTGCGTCTCGCAAGCTGGGAGGGGCTGGGCCTGGAAAGGGGAGAGGGGACTCTACCACCGCAGGACCCGATGGCTTTGTGCTCCGAAGCCCGCCTTCCAGGGATCTGTCTGCGTTAGAAATGTTTTGTAGAGACACGACTTTGAAAAAGGTGTTCTTTGCCATCAAAATGCTCATTCCTGGTTCACTTCCCACCGCTTTCAAGTAGAAGATCCGTCGTTTCCAGAAACAGCGGCGCCTCCCATCGTGTCCCCAGAGGCTTCTGCCGCCGCTCTGGGTGCTGCCCCCTCAGACCCAACACGGCACGGCGGCTTCCCCGGCTCCCACCCTCCCATGCACCCCCTGCAGGGCAGCAGGCAGGCCACGTGTTTACCCCGCTTGCCCGGCCAGGCAGTGGGCACCCGAGAGCCACCTGCCACCGCGTTCAAAGCCCCATTGTCCGTAATTGAAGTCAAAAGCTTTTTCAAATAAGAGCTTTCCTGTTATTCATAAATAACTTCCCGAACACATGACATTGCTTTCTTTTTAAAAATAATCTATTTGCTGATGTGGACGGCGGTAACAGATTGTGTTGGGAGGGACCCAGCGTTTCCTGTTTCCAGCTTACAAGGGCGTCTGCGCTGCTCCCCGGCTTTCTTTGTCAGAAGGAGCAGGGAGGGTTTCACCCAGGTGACTCGAGTGCGGCTCGCCAGCCCGCTGACAGCCCGATGACAGCCTGCTGTGCCGTCGCAGGGTGGGGCGGCTCCCACGCTCACCGAGGGGGGACGCGAGCAAGGCTCTGCGTGTGTGCCACTGCAGCTTCCCCGACAACACGCCAGGTCTAGTGACAAAGCGAGGCGACTTTTAGCCACGAATGGCGAGGACGCTGACCGCCTCGGGCTGCCTCGCACACGGCAAACTCGGTTTAGGGTTTGCAGACTCCCTTCTGTCCTGTCCTGGGCACCTTCTGAGCCCATGCGGGCCCCTGCCCGAGACACAGCCATCTGTCCCCACCGGGCGCAGACGCAGAGGTGGGGGTCGGCCGGGGCTCTGGCAGCCCCTGCGAGAGGCGTCCCAGCCATTCCCCCTGCAGGGTCCTTGCCAGGGGCCCAGGTGGCGGGACCACAGCACCGCCTGGCCACGGGCTCCCTCCCCGCACCGGTCCGGTTGGGTGCACACTGGGTGCCGAGGCTGCTCTGTGCCCAGGACCGTGCGTCTGCAGGCCTCTGCCAGCACGGGGTGCCAGCTCCACAGCGGCTCCCCGAGACCCTCAAAGCAGCCTTCATGCACACACCGTCTTAGATGGGCTAAAAATAAGCCGGGACAAGGGCGACGAGTTGAGAGTTCTGTGCCTGCTGCCTAAGTTTGAAGAGCTGTCGCTCGGTTTCTCCTGGTCTGAAACATGTCTGACATTTGAACTGCGATGCCCCGGGGAAAAGGAAGCAGGAAAAGTGCACTTACCGCGCGACACTTAGGGTCGCAGAGAAAGCCTCGTTCCTGTCATCTGTCGGAACGTGCGTCGTCGCATTTCGAATGTGGCAGTAACACGGTGACTAAGAAGCCCTCGGGGAGAGGGCCACACTTTTAGATGGTGCACAGCCGTCCGCTGGCGCCCCTCCTGTCTGCCGACCTGGAAGGGGGCGCGCGCATTACCGGCTAAGCGGCTCAGAGTCTGGGGGTCGTGTCGCTTCGGAACAAAGGAGCGCGGGTCAGCTTTCACTCCCCGCGTTAACTTCCTTCCGACGGAGAGCAGATTACCGCGCGCTCGCCGGCCCCGCACGCACCCAGCCAGGCATTTACCACTGCGGTGGCGGAGGGGCAGCGGGGTGGCCGCGGCTCAGCTGGGCGCCTGCGGCCCGGGTGCCCTCGTGGGGTGCCTTCCAGCCGGGGCCGGGGCCGAGGTCTCGCCAGAAGGCTCGACGGTGGAGAACCGCTCCCCAGCTCACTCAGGGCCTGCTGGCCACACGGCCGTGTCACCACGCGGTCTGTGTCACCACACGGCCATGTCACCACATGGTCTGTCTCACCGCCTGGCTGTGTCACCACACGGCCGTGTCACCACACGGTCTGTGTCACCGCACGGCTGCTGGCTGCCCGAGCCGAGCAACCCAGAGCTAGTGAGAAGCTGAGTCTTTCTATAGCCGAACCTCAAAGTGACACCCCTTGATGTCGCCATAATCTACGTGCTAATAGCAAGTCACGCACTCCAGGGCAGGGGACTGTGCAGGGGGCAGCAGCAGGAGCAGGCCCCGCTGGGGCGCGGGGGCAGCGGAGAGGAAGAACCCCAGCTGACGGCTGCGGAGGAGCCGCCCCCGCCGTGCCGTGTCGCCGTGCTGTGCCGTGTCGTCGTTTTGATGGGGGGGGCGGTGCGGCTGCTCTTCCGTCCCGGGCTGGAATCCCCTGCGGCCGTGACACTAGAAAAGGTGCTGCTTTGGGTCACTCCTGCGTCGCAGATTCCGTAAGTGCATATCAAATCCTGTGCAGGTGACGGCCATCACTGCCCGGACCTTTCTGTCGCAGGCGTGGATTTTCACAAACGGCATGAAAATGAGAAATGTCGTTTAAAAAGCTCCTCCACACGCTGCAGCCGTCCGGCGCCCCTCCCCCTCCCGAGGCTTCCCAGGTCCCCTGGAAGCTCTGTCTCCATCACCGACTCCGCCTCCCTTCACCTCAGAAGCCTCCTGTGCCTGCTTAAACGAGCCGCGACTTTGGGGGGCCCCCTCTCCAGTCAGACCTCGTGGGTAAGAAGGGCAGCTCATCTCCCAGGGGGCCACTTGGGGCTCTGGGGACATGGGTCTGTGCGCTGGTGGCTTCTCTCTCCCGAGCTCGGGGCTTTGAAGAGTCAGGCGTGGCCGTGCCCCCAGGGACCACCAGCTCTGCCTCCTCTGGAGCCCACAGCTCTGGCCACCCCACCTGCGTGCTGTCCAAACCCCAGAACCCTCACCTGCCCGGGGTCAGTCCCTCGACGGCCCTGCCTTCCCTGTGGCCGGAGCCCGTGGCCCAGAGGGGCCCTTGTCCCTTCAGACCCGGCGGCAGGACAAGAGGCGGCTCACGGCCCCTGTGTCCTCGCTTCCTTCTGCCTTCGATGTGGGCTAGTGCGTCGCACATCAGCGGACATGTCTGTCGCTCTGCTCCTGATTCAGGATCATTTGGCATCTGTGACGCACCGCCCAGTCGTGACCTACGACCTCTGCCGCAAGTCACCTGTAGCTTCCCCGTCGCCCCATTCAGTGACTTGACGAAATCCTGACTTTCCTTTATGTCACTGCCCGGCGATAACGCGGGGTGTCCCCTCAGGTGTGGGGAAGCACGGGGGGCCGCAGTGCCCTCCGAGCCCCTCACCGGGCAGAGTCCACCCGTGGTCCATGTGACAGGGCCTCAGTCAGCCACCGACAGAGGCCCGCGAACATGGACACCCCAAGGCCAACCACAGGTGCCGGCTGCAACTTGCGGCCAGCAAGGCTGAGGCGCGGCCTTGTGGGGGTCACGGAGGCGAGTGTGCCGGGCTGTCACGACGCTCAGCACAGAAGAGGAGCCCAGATGTCCCCGACCGGCACGTTCTCATCAGCACCCAGGACACTGGGCCGGGGACAGGGGCTCTGGCGCCCCGAGAGGTGTCCTCTGGGGTCAGAGGTATCTCGTCAGAGACCCTGAGCTGGACAGCTGTCGAATCCTGCATCTCCCCTTTGTCGTGGCATGGCCACCAAGAAACCTCCTGACTGATTCATCTGGGTCCCTTGGGCCCTACCCTGGCTGTCTGACGCACCTCAAGACCCGGGGACCTCGAATGACGATTCCGGGTCCCGAGTCAGGAGGCCGAGGGCGGCTCGCCTTGGCCTGGTCCGCTTAGTGTCTGAGACCCGGCTGGTGCCCCGAGCCTCATCCCCCGGTGGGTCGGCCAGGTGTGTCCTCGTCATGGTGGTGACAGATGTGCAAGAGATAAGCCCCATCACACAAGTGTCATGACCTGCATAAGCGATCCACAGAGGTGGAAAATTTGAAAGCTGCCATCTATAAATAACCATGTGTTCCTGTGACATGTTTTTGTTGATGAAGTAACAGGAACCTGGCCTTTTGTGTCTGTTCCATGCAGACTTCAGAAGGGTTTAGACTGTACAAATGCGTGTCCCATTAAACGTTAACGTTTTATAAATTCGGCTGGTGGCCCAGCCACGCTGAAGCACAGTGACAGAACAGACTTTTTCATTGAGTGCTGCTTCTGTGGCTTTTTGTCCTCACATTGAAAGGCGTCTTAATCGTGGTAAAATACACATCACAGACCTGACCATCACAACCATTCTCAAGTGTCCAGGTCAGCGGCAGTGGCGAGAAGTGGACTCGTGCTGTGCAGCCGCCGCCACCACCATCCCCAGGACCCCGTCCTCATGCAGAGCTGAACCGCCGTCCCGAAACACCGGCTCAGTCCCCTCCTCCCCTCCCCGCCCCCAGCACCACCCTCCCCTTTCTGCCCCTGAACCCGACCCTCCGGGAACGCCGCCCCGGTGGAACCAGACAGCAGCCGTCCCTTCTCCCTTCGTGTCTGGCGTGCTTCACTGAGCATCATGTCCTCAAGCCCAGCCATGCGGCCGCGTGCGTCAGCGTTTCCTCCCTCTCAGGGCCGGGTGACGTTGCGTCGTGTGGATGGAGCACAGTTTGCGGCTCATCCATTCGTGGGCGGATGCTGAGTCGCTTCCACCTTCCGTGCGCTCCGTGCGCCGTGAGCGAAGCGTCCGTGAACGCGGGCAAGCGGGCCTGCCTTCGAGGCGTGCGCTCAGTTCTTTGGGGTGCGCACGCAGGCGCAGGCCTGCTGGCTCCTGCGGGCTTCTGTGCTGCAGCTGAGGAGCTGCTCTGCTGGTCTGCACTCTCACGCCAAACGGAGCGAGGTTGCCATATCTCACCGTGGCTAAGACTTGCACTTCCCTGGTACTTAGTGACGCCGAGCATCTTCCATGTGCTTGTCGGCCGTTCCTGTATCTTCTTTGGAGAGATTATCCTCACGTTTCATAAACAAAACAAAACTTACCAGCTTTTGGAAACGGTACTTTCTTGCATTTCTACAGCACAGACAAGTGTCAGGATTCAGACGCCTGACCAACCACTTAACTAAGTGGAACACCGTTACTGGCGTCGGCAGGAAGGTGGGCTGGTTTAGAAGCATCCACGCTTTTAAAGAGAGCTTTCTTGGCCCATGTTTCCCTGGGAAGATGTCACATGACGTCCCCTCTAGAACTGGAGGGGACACGGGTGACCCAGGAGTGCTTACGGAGCGGGTCTCCAGTGTCCGACGTGGCGTCTGACGAGAGTTCCGCCTTTTCCTTCGTCGTTCCGGACCTACCCGCCGGCTTCCAGGACCTGGTCCGCTTCGGGACCAGCGACCACGCCCTGTTCGGGTCACAGGCCCACGGGGCGGTGAGGAGGACGATGGGCCCCCCACGGTGTTTCACTTCGATCGACGTTCTCGGTGTGTGTTTGGGTTCGTTGTTGGGACGTGAAACAGACTCTCAGCCCCATGAACCGCTTACCTGAATGGAATGTCTCGCCAGGGGACTGGCTGGCACTAAGCGCTCAGCAGGACCCTGGGCTGTGTTCGCATCGGGCCCACGGCAGCTTCCTTCCTGGGGACATGGGGACAGCACAACCAAATTCCTCCCCTCCGCAGGGCTCAGAACAAGTTCTGGGGGAAGGACTTTTCATTTCACCCCGGATTTCGGTCGGGGTTCTGCCTCCAGTCAGCCGGGCGATCTGCACAACTCACCTCATGCCTGGTCCTTGTCCTGTGTGGGGTTGAGCCAGCTCGGGACGTTTCCACGAGAAGCGTGGTTCTTACCATGACTCGTGTTTACTTGTGTTCCTTCCTGCGTGCTTTGTACAACTCTGCACAGATGGGGACAGCCACGTGGGGCTTCTCAGAGGAGAGGCTGGCACCCGGAGCCTCGTGTAGGTTTGGGAATAGTGGCTGTAGACACACAGAAAAAAGCCCAGGGCCAGCTGCACAGGGTTTTATAAATGGGCTTTGATTCAGTTAATTCTTTGTGTTCTTAACACCAATTCAGGGACGCCGTGACTGGTGCGGAGCTGGAGGCTCTGTGGGTTGATCCGCAGCGGTGGCCTGGATGTCATGCCCTGGGCTGGTGTCATGGGAGCTGGTTCTCCGTACACGTACCCTGTGGGTCTTGTTCCACTGGAAAGCAGAACCCACCCGAATGCCTTGACAGCTGGCCCCCCGGTACCGGCGATCGCTTGTGATTGGTGTGTCTGCCTGCTGTCAGGTGTAGAAGAAACCAGACATAGCCTTACTGAGTTTTCCATGCGGATGGTGGGGTGCCGAGAAGAAGGGGAGAGGCTGAGCCCCAGGTGCCGGCAGGCCGGCAGGAACTGCAGCAGCTAGTTGTGTGTGTGTGAGCACATCGCCCAAGGGAACCGGGCTCTGGTCGTAAAGAAAGACCGATTTGCAGAATCTGGGTGGGCTCACTGGGACCGCTTGACCATCTTGTGGTTATTAAGAGATCTTGTAACATCCGTCGGCTCTTGGTCGATCAAATGCTGGTGCTGGGCCCTCTGGTCCCCTGCAGGTCTGACTGCAGAGCAAACATCCTGCCTTAGAGATCCGCGTGGGCGGATAGCTCAGACCTGTGTCACCGCCACTCAGTCGCGGGGTGACCGTGAGGGGTGGCCCGTCTGCCCTGACCTTCCTCTGCGAGCACGGCCGGCCTGCTGTGTGCAGCCCAGGGGACCTGGGCGTGCAGGGCGAGCCCAGCACCCCTCCCGTCGGGAGCTCAGGGGGGCCCTCCGCGTGAGGGGGGCTGCGAGCCCGCGTGCGCACCTCGAATCTGGGGGTGTGGCGTCCACTGCGACCCCTCCTCCTCCTTCTCCGAGTCCACCTCGCATGAGGATAAGCTCTGGCAAATACCACTTAATCGACTTGCTCTGTAGGTTCTAACGTGTAATGTATAAAATTGTAGTTTTTATTGGAAAATGGTCAAATTTTTGGCAATTTCATGTGCTCAGTCTAACAATTTGTTTCTTGTACCATTCGAGATTCTTCACATATGGCTTTGCAATTCCCGTTCCTAAACAAGCAAGTGAAACACATGAAACAAAATAAAACTGTAATGTCTGCACAAACGTTTGTGTGTGTAAATGTGTGTGTAAAGGTGTGAACATGTGTGTAAAGCACGTGCAAATGTGAGAGTGGGTGTAAATGTGTGGCGTGTGTGAGTGTGTGTAAGTATGTGTGTGAGTGTGAATGTGTGTGTATGTGTGTGAGTACGTGTGTGTGTGTGTGTGAGTGTAAGTGTGTGAGTGTGTGTGAGTGTGTGTGTACGCGTACGTGTGCTCTCCACACCTCCAGGATGGGCACGACCTCCTCGTCTCTGCACAGCTCTCGGATTCCTTCTGCTGTGGGCCGCAGGCACGCGTGAATGTCCGGGGAGCAGTTCCAGGAGAGGTTTCTTGAGTGACTGTCCCAGACTCTGACCGTCCCCGGCGAGGACTGGTCTCTGCGTGGCGTTGATGTTCCAGGTATTCACCTGGTCCAGACGTGGGGCACCGGGTCCGCAGGGAGAGGCCGACGTCCTTGTTTACTCAGAGTGGGGCCGGGACGGGACCGCCGTGGAGGTGTCTGCCGTGGCCAAGGAGGCCGAACAGAACGAGGGAGAGTAAATCCGTCCCGTGTGACACTGCACAGCGGCCCACGCTGTGCACCACGTGCAGATGGACACCCGCGTTAGTACTGGTTCTAGCTAACTTCCTCTGCAAAAGCAATGTTTACAGAACATTCTCAACCGGTACTGCACTTGCAGAAAACTGGTGAGGTGGGCTGGACCAGTCCTGAGTTACAGGGGACAAAACTGAGCGTCACGAGTCCCGGTGGTTTGCTTAGAGCCGCACGGCGAGTGGTCGGCCGGAGTGGGACTGGGCTGGGACTGGGCTGGGCCTGACGTCACGGCTTGTGCTGTTCCTCGGGCCCCGCGTCCTCCCTTTCCAGCAGCGGCGAGGGGGGCACCTGCACACCTGTTTCCCGGGCACCCCGTGGCCATGCCCTCCGCCCCTGTCTGCAGGGTCCCTCTTCCCCCGAGGGGAGGGGCGACACCTCCAGCACCTGCTTGTCCACAAGGTGCTGCTCCAGGCTCTCAGAGGGATCGTGGGATGATATCTAACCGTCCACCAGGTGCTCTGCAGAAAGTACGAGGCACAGCCCTTGCGCAGAGGGGCAGGACCGTGCCCCGGACGGGGGGGACCCCATCCTTCCGGGCACCCCCGGGAAGCCGCAGTAGGGGGGGCCACGTGGTGAGGGAGCACGCGTGCTCTCTGCTTCCCCCGACCGTGGAGTCGCCCTGGGCAGGGAGAGGAGGGCGACAGAGCTGCAGAGGACGCGCTGCGGCCCCCGGGTCTCCAGACCGCGCCTGGCAGCTCCACACGGAGGCTGCGCTGTGAGCCATGACGGCGGAGGACGCGGCGCCTCCTGGCTGTGCCCACAGTGTCTGCCCAGCGCTCTGGTGAGCGAGCAGCGGAGCCGCGTGTCACAGGCTCTGTTCCTCCGAGACCTCGCTCCTCGGCTCGAGTTCCCCCCTGTGGCCCCCGCGCCTCCTCCGGGGCCTCCATCAGCGCGTGATGCTGGTTCCGCCCGCGTGTGCGGGTCTCCAGGGCACCAGCCCTGTGGGGTCAGGGCCGCCCAGCAGCCGCCTTTACCTCACTCACCTCTGTGAAGGCCCCACTCCCAAATGCGGTCAGGTTCTGAGGTCCCGGGGGGCGGTCGTGAGCACGTGGGCTGGAAGGTGGGCAGCCGGGGGGGTCGTCAGCGTGCGGACTGCAGGGTGGCACAGTTAAGCCCACACGCTTCGTGTGTCTCAGTGGGTCGTGGTGAAATTGCGCGTGTGTCAGCCGAGTCGCAGTTCGAGCCGAAGCTGCGCAGGTCGCACTGCTGCCCCGACGTGCCGATTCCAGTCCCGTGTGTTGAGTTGTGTCGCAGGTGAAGCCAGTTTTCAGTTTGGTTCCACACTTGCGACAGTGAGCCAGAGAGGCACGGACGGTTCCGTGTCAGGCTGGGCTGGCTCCAGATGAACTGTTGGTTCCCCTGATGAAATGAAGAGACCAGCCTTCTCTTTTGTGCCTTGGTGCCGATCTCGTCCCACGTCCCCACGTGCTGCGGCCGGCACGAGCCGACGGCCTGATGCGTGAACGACCCCTGGAATGCCGAGCGACTTTTCTGAGTGTGAAAGCACATTCGTGTCACGAGGGGCGGGCTTGCCGACACACCTGTGCTCACATCCCCCAAAAGCAGACACCTGCCCGAGCCCCTGTGGTCTGGAGTCTGGAAGTCCCCGTGCCTCCCATGCTACCGGCTGTCACCACCCTGCATCACCTGTGTCCCTCACCTGCCACTTGGCAGCTAATGCACCTTACTTTCCACAAAGGCTGTCACCGCATTGCAGCACATCTTTCAATGACGGTATCTCAGAAATGGCAGGTCTGATGAACTAAACGTGTGCGAGGCGGCACACGCTACACCTACGATAATCTGAAAAGAGAACAAAGTGACCTAATAAAATCAGAGGCCGGTTCTAGCTTTAGGATGTTAAATAGTTAGAAATAAAGAGATATTCATATGGTGATAAAGAAAGCCTGTCTTCACCCGCTTAAGTTAAGGAGCAAAGCAGAGGTTCCCACTGGACCGTTAGGAGTTCGCACTATGAGGCGCCGAGCAGGAGTGGAACAGCCTGAAGCAGGTGTGTAATACCTGGGACATTATAAAGGAAGCATCAGAAATGGGGCAGATATACGTGATTCAGTACATCACACTGGAAAACTGAGTATGGGTGAAGATCTTCACTTCGTATTGTACTCAAAATCTCTAGATGGATCAGAGTTCAAGAAAATAATTGAATTAGAAAAAAGAAAGAAGATATAGTTGAATATTTAAGTGCTCAGAATGGGGAGGGTTTTCTAAGCACACATGCAAAGGAAAGAACAGGTTCGCAAAAGAGATCGTTTGCTCTGACTTTCAAAAAATTTGAAAACTGTTTACATATCAATTTATAAATAAAATGATAAGGCAGTAGACTGGGAAAATATGCATAAACTTTGATAAAGGGCTAGTTCCTTAATATAGAAAAAACTCTTAGAAAACAATAAGCAAAATACTAACTCTCAAAAAAGCAGGCCAAGGACATGGACATATTTACAAAATAGAAAAATACTACAAATAACCACCAAAGGTTTTTAAACATGACTAGTAATCAAATAGATGCAAATTAAAGTAGTGATTGACTTTTGGCCACGCATTATGGTGCTTTTTTTCAGGGCGGTGCTTCGTCACTAGGTGTCCTTCGAGTGACATGCTTGAACTGCCGGGCTGGTGTGGCTCGCCGCAGGCTTTTGGAAGACAGTTCGGCGTGTGTATTATTAACCTTAGAATTTTATGACTTTTAACTCAATATTCTCATTTGTAGAAATGTATTCTAAGGAAATAATATGACTAATTAGTCGTTTATGTTCAAGGGCACTCCTTGCTTATTATTATTTTTTTACTTAAAAGTAAATGGGGGATGGTCGAATCCTGTCACCCCGTGACACAAGATGTTCCGCAGCCTCAGGGAGCTGCGGGGGTGCCTGCTATACGATGTCAGGTGACGGAATCGGGCTTGAAAAGCGCCTGTCACCCAGAGTCCTCGTCGTAACACCCACCCTTCCTGCGACGACACCGTTGACTGTGTGATTACTTACGTTTCCGCAGACGGAACCGATGCTCGGGGCGGAGCCGTGTCCATCTCGTTGGTCACTCTGCCCCAGTGCGGTTGCTCGCCTCGCTGCGTCGTGTATTGGGCAGACACGCGGATATTTGTCCGGTAGCCTCGCTCGCTCACTCGCTGACACGCGCACTCACAGGGTGCCCACGGCCAGACTCATCCCCCCACGTTAGAGGGGAATGTACCACATAGTCCTTATTATATAACTAAGACTCTCTGAGGAATGCCATGTGTCTGCATTCGCTTCGTGAAACACTGCAGAGAAATTACAATGAGTCCGAAATTCTTCGCTCTCCCAATGGCGAGTATTACTGCCTTGTACCTGCCTAGTGTCTCCCAGGTTACGGAAGTAATTTTCGAATATTCTTAATTTCCTTTGACTCCTTCCATCTGCCCAGTGAGAGCAGACACCCCCGTCCTCCCATGAAGGGAAGTGTGGTCCGGGAGGCACCGTCCCCACGCGCGCAGTTGGCCCTGGAGCCACAGGGCAGTGGGACCAGGGCTGGGGGTCAAGTGCCCCAGGTGTGGACGCTCACCCCGGGGCTCCCGTCACCGCCTTCGGGGACCTGCAGCCTGGAAGCCCCCTGCGTCCCCCTGCGTCCGAGCCCCTGGGGCTGGTGGCCCGCCACACCGCACGAGGCGGGCCTTTCATAAAATGCGCTGACAGCTCCAGCCCGGTTTAGGAAAGAAAAAATCAAAATTCGGAAGCAAAGACTTTCCTTCCTGGGCAGTGAAGAAGCAGCAGCCACCCCATTATCCACGAAGAACCGCAGCTCTGTCCTGGAGACGGCCGCGGGGCAGAGCGGGGTGGGCCTTTCCATGGGCGGTGTGCCCTGTCTGCGCTGGCGCCAGCACCGTCACCGTCACCGGGAGTCGCGGGGAGCCACTGGGGAGAGTTCAAGCGCGCTCAGTTCTGCCGGCCTGCGCTTGGATTAGAGACTTAACGGGCGACCCTGCACCGTTTTAACTTGGTTTTTAGTTACTAGGCTGAAATCGGGAAACGGGCCTTTCTGTCTTGGAATACGCACACCTTTTTTTCTGCCTCACGAGTGCTTCGTTGGGGACATCTGGCCCCAGTCCGCTGATGACTGGGGTCCCCACGTGCTGCAGAGGCTTTGAGGCGTGAGATGGCTTTGGCGTCGCGTGCGGTGGGGGTGGGGGCGGGGGAGGAGATGGCGAGCCGTGCAGGACGTCGCTTACTGGAGAAGCACACGGGGCTCTGAGGGGCGCGGGCCCGTCACGCCCGTCGAGGGGGAGCAGAAGCCTCTGCTCCGCGGTGTCTGCTTTGTCAGCCATGGGTCAGGGCTGTGACACCGGGGCCCGAGGCGTGTTTCTGGCGTGTTCTCCTCTTTGCCCCGAGCACCTCTGTCACAGCTGACACCCATGTGACACCCAGCAGGCAAGGACCCAGGGGAGAGCCTCGCTGAGCTTTGGTGGGACTGAGTTTGCTCACCTGGCCGATGGTTCCCCCGAATTCCTGCACCCCCGGAACCCACACCGCGCTCACTCCCAAGGTCGCGAGGTCAGGGTCTGTCCACCCCAGCCCCCCAAGCCCGAGTCCCAGCCATGACGTCACGCCCTAGTATCTTTCAGATGACACCGAGGGACATGGGAGGCTTAGGGCCGAGTCACTCCGGATGTCACTGGCTTGGCGGGATGCGGGAGATCAGCTTGCTGTTGTGAAGACGCAGCGAGCCCGCACGGTGTGGGGGTCCCTGGACCTGCTCCGCGGGCTTCTCGGCTGTCCCCCGGGCCCTTGGGTGATCCTGTGGCATTTCCGAGCACGTCCTGGGGTTGAAGTGGCTTTTATTGGGCTATTAGGCCTCGTTATCTGAAGAACCATCGGCGCGTAATTTTAAAGTGCCCTCTGACCCGCGGTGCTGACCTGCCCCAGCCTCGTGTCATTCACGGAGTCCCACAGTGAGGGGCTGCAAAATGCAGCAGACGGAAGGTGACACGTTGCGTGCTTACCGGGTTCCCTGGAGTTGGCACCTGGCCACCGGCCTCAGTCACCTGTGTGCCACGGCCGTCAAGAGCATGCGGTGAGAAGCCAGTGAACTCTTAGCAGTTCCGGGCACAGAGTGACACTCCGCTGGTCTGGGCCACCTTCTGTGTCAGCCCCCTCGGTCACCGTGGACGACTGAGGCTGAAACCAGCCTTCGCTTCAGACCGTGGGCCCGACACGCCCTCGGCGCTGCTGGGCCGGGCTGGGCCTGTGACCGGAGCGGGCCGACGCAGGCAGGGGTGGGGTCCGCCCCACGCGGTGGCGAGCTGCACTTCGCACGCGGAGAGACGGCTGGGGCGGCCGGGGCGGCACGCGGGCCGGACGCCGCGGGGTGCAGGCGGCGAGTTCTCGGCCCCCAGCCACGTGTGTGCAGCTCGTGTAGATGGAGGAGAAGCCACTTCAGTGTCCCAGGTCCTGGGAATTCTCTCAGCCCTAAGCTCGCTGACCCTGCAGGCCGGTGGCCGTGGAGGGACTTGGCCCCATTGCGTCCCTTGGCCTGGTGGGTCTCCGACAGCGCATCAAAGCCATCGGCGACGGGGACGGAAAGCTGAAGGAGGGCAGGGCGTGCCCCAGCACTCGGAGGCCCCGGGTACCGGGCCCCTCAGCAGCTCTTGGCCGGCTGCCTCAGAGGTGGCTTGCCCGCCCCTGCCTCTGCCGTGTCACGTAGGGGACATGGAGAGGGAGCGCCATGCGAGTCAAAGGAGGCACCCGCTGGCCCATTTCCCGAGTCCCAGGTGACCTCCCCTTACCCGAGAAAATAGAAGTTTCTGGCCATGTGTAGGAAACTACCCCTGAGCTCGCCCAGCGCAATGTCCCAACCCTCCGCGGCCGGATGGAGGCCGGCGGTGACAGTCAGCGGCCCGCGTTCATCAGCCACCTGGGGCAGGACAGCCCCCCGACGCACCCTCCCCTCAGCCTCTCTGCTGCCCGCGCCTCTCCCTGCCTGCCGGTCTGCGTGCCGGGCCCGCCGCGGAGACGGAGCTGAAGAGCACGGCCCGCACACTCCATCCGGCAGCTCGGGCCGCCTGCCCCGCGGTCGGCACCGGCGGAAAGCACGCGGTCTGCCTCAGAGCTCTGCGCTGTGCTCCGCGGGAAAACGTCCGAGTCTCAGAAGCGTAACTCGCAGCACTAGCTCCCCCTCGCTTCTGGGGTCGGGAGGCAAACCTCACTGACTCAGAGGATACAGAGAATTTTTACCCTGAAGTGTGGGCGCGTGTCTTTGAAAGCTTGACCGATACGGTCGGAGAATCATTCGACTTATAAACACGACCCACAGTGAGACCTCGTTCGTCTCCCGAGTGGCCGGTGGGTATTTTTCCTGCGGGGGTCCATCGGCTCAGCGTCGCCATGCCTGGCGGGGAAGACACCCCTGTAGTTTTGGCAAGGACGTTGTAATCCACAGTAGCAAGCATTTGGGAATATATGTTGTCAATAAATCACAGGTGTCGACGAACGCATTTTTTTGCATTTTGTGAAGCAGGTGAACGCTCTCTGAGTTACTTCTTCTCTTCTGGTATTTCTGGGGGTGCCACCCCATTTATTTCTGATCCTCTTATAAACTGGGGAGCCCCTAACTGGAGTTGCACCGAGCTCAGGGCGGTGACTGTGCCCTTAGCTATTTTCGTCCAGTAATAGAAAATCTGTTCAAGGTTCAGGTCGCTTTGCCCTTTGTGCTTCCCTTATTAATGAGAAATCCGGGGAAATGCTGCGCTTTTCCGGAAACAGACGGTGATTCATCAGGGACTCACCAGCTTTCCGAGTGCCGGTGACAGGGCACTGAGGACAGGGGGCGTTTGATTGTGCCGAGCACCGTTTAATCAAACCACGCTTCCGTGACTCGACTCTGATCAAGGCCAGGCCGGAAAACCCCAGGACGACTCGCAGCGGCCAGCGGGCCCTCCAAGCCGTCTGGTCGTCTGAGGTGACAACCTCCACGTCCTCTGACGCCGGGCACCCAGCAGGCGGCTTGAGGGCGTTCACACAAGGTGCTAGGGTCTCCCCCTCTGCCGAGCGTGCAGGCCGATTTTCGGTGACAAGAAGAAGCATGTTCAGAGCTTGGTTAGGTCAAGACATGGTGTTGGGTTGATGGCTGCATCACACGAACGTGACCTCCCTGTGCCCCTTGCTGAGCGAGCGCCTCAGAGGGAGCAAAGTGCAGATGGTCATCGCTCGGGGAGCGTTTGAAGGAAAGGAGACTAACTGCCCTCATGTTCATTGTCAGCTGTCCTTCAGGAAAACCCAGTTGGCATAAATTTCTCAAGGAAAGGTACAGATACTGTGTATACTTTTTGAAGTAGAAAGGAGAATTGGAATGAAAGCGCACACGGAACTAAGTTCCTGGTGAGATTTCTTAAAAATAGCAAATAGAGGTGTGAGGAAGTCGCCCGAAGGCGTGGAGAAAATCCCGGGCCTCAGACGTCGCTTCCCACGCGGCGACAATGTTTTAAGAACTATTCTCGCGGAGTCTCTGCTTCCGATTCCTCCACATTCTAATGTTCTTGGAGCATCGGCGGCTGTGAAGCCCAGTAGCAGACACGAGCGAAGCTTGGTGGCAGTGGCGGTGGCGGTGGTGGTGGCGGGAGTCGAGCTTGCTCTGGAAGGCCGAGGCCCTCGCTCAGCTTCGAGGGCACTGCAGGGCACAGGGGACCGGTGGCCTGGCCACAGCAGAGCGGGCGCCGGGAACGACACGGGGCAACAGCTTCACGTGATCCCTCGCGGCGCCGTGGCTTTCTGGACGGACACAGGGACAAAGCTCCTGTGACGTCTGAAACCGAGTCGTCGGCCGACGGCATGTGTGCACGCGCCTCGTAAGCCCCACGTCACTACGTGAGTGTCGTCGCTGACTGGCCAGTCACGCGTAATGAAGAATCCTGCGTAAGGGTCGTTGTCATCTGTGTAGATTCGGAGCAAACTTGGTAATTGGTGGCATATCCGATTGCTGTCACCAGTATTTAAAAGTGACAATGTGAAGTGCTTTGAGGAAACTTTTTCCTCCTTCTCTTAAGATGACAGCGTTCGTAGCTTTCCTTGAGTTTCCTGTGTTTTTCAGTGAAGAATTGTCTCCTATTGACAAAATGGTAAACTAAGCAAGAAACTAGCTCTGGATATAAATTCTTCACAAAGTTTAGAAATAGGTAGGAAGGAATGAACCTCAAATCTTCGGTTTCGCTGTTTGCAGTAACCTGCGCTCCAGGTGCGCTTGCTCACATAACGCAGTGCATTGAGGTGATTGCATAATCCAGTTTGAAAAAGTCTCTGAGTTGCTGCCCACATGCGACAACACTTTCTGTACTTGCTGAGTTGTGCAAACGGTTGCAGATGGTCAGTTAGAAGTAGAAGATATATTCTGCTTTTCACCAAAAAAAAAAAAAATTAAGATGTAACTGGGAGATAAAGTAGGCAGAGTAGCAGTGGGAAAGCCAGAGATCTGGGTTCTGACCTGAATGTGACTCTGAGCAAAGCGCTGGCATCTCCTGGCAGGCGGCGTCCACAGCTATGAAACGAGGAGCCGACGCGGGCGCATGACGTGGTCACGGCGGGTGCGCGTCCCAGCGGGCAGGGGACCTCTGCACGCAGCTGTCCACGGGTCATGAGAACAAAGACAGACACCGGTCCAGGTGTGGACACAAACCCACCTGCTTCTCTCGGCTTACGCACCCGGCCAGCCCCTGCCGAGCTGTCCAGGAGCGGACGCAGCAGGGGGCTTTCTACAGATTGCTCCCAGAGCCAAAATCATTTATTTGGAATTTCACGGGGACTTCAGGGGCGGGGGACACAGTGGCAAGTTTGAAGCCAACAAACTGAGCTTTCCTGAGCCTGTGGAATGTCGCCGGAGGCCAGCTGTGGCAGTGACTGAATGCAGGACACACGCCTGAAAAGAAGTCTTTAGTCTTGACCATCAAGTGAGGACATAAAAGGAGGACGTTGAAGGTGGACCCCTCTTCCCCGCCCCGCCCCCCGAGCGGCTGGGGGCTCCAGGAAGCTGCCTCGTTTGCGCCCCCCAGCAAGACGGGAGCGTGAGGAGAGGGCCCCTCCTGCCTGACCGATGGCCTCCGCCTTTAAGGACCACGGGCTGTCGTGTTAGCCCCGACATTCCGGCCCTGAGCCCAGAGTTCTTTTAAGGGCCACAAGGATTTTCAAAGTAAGAATTATTTAAAAACTGCCGCACTCTCCCTTCCACGTGGCCAGCTGCCTGTCGCCGTGAGATCTGGCATGCCGTTGGGAGGTCGGCGCCGGGAGCCCCCTTTTGATGAAAGTCGGCAGAGCAGGCTCCGGCAGCCCTGCGGTAGGGAGCGCCCAGGCCGGCGAGGGTGGCCGCTGTCCCCGCGGGTCCACCCCCAGGCACGCGGGCCCTGCCGGGTGCGGCAGGAGGCGCCCCAGTGTCCCGAGTTCCCTCATGGGCCCAGCGCACGGTCTGCAGTCCCGTCCACACCCGCGGCCCCTCACCCGCCCCCGCCCGCCGCTGCCCTGGACGCGGAGGCTGCTGGGACGAGATCGCCAGGCCCCGTCCCCGTGGCGCGTGGCTGAAGAGAAGGCAGCGCTAGAGTGAACAGCGGGAACGCGAGTTAAAACACGGTCGTCGCGCAGCGGCTGCAAAGTGCCAGGGGTCTCCGAGAAGCAAGGCGCCTTCTCCCACTGGGAACAAGGAGGCAGGTGAATGAAGGGTCCTGCGGAGCTTGGCCTGAAACGTGGAGGGAGCGTGTGCCGGGGGTTGGGGGGCAGCTGTGAGGGCAGGGTGGGGACCGGGGCGTGAGGACAGCTGTGGACACGCTGCCCGGCCCAGCTGGGTTGGGGAGGAGAGCGGAGGCTGTGGGTGGTGGGAGATGAGCTCCAGGGCAGGTGCGGACGGATGACAGGTGTTTTGAGCGGCAGCTCGAGCTTGAGTCAGCCCAGGTGGCACAGAGGCCGAGGGCCGAGCGGCGCGCAGGAGGCCGTCTGTTGGGGACGTGTCGACTGGCTCGGATGAAGATGAGGAAGGAGATCAGCTCGGGGGCTCAGACCCAGGCTGGGGCCCGCGCGGGGAGCGTGAGCCTGTGAGACGCTGCCCGGTGAGCCCCGCGGGAATGGGGCAGAGCTGTCCCCCGTGCAGCCCCCACGTCTGAGTCTGAGGGCTGGTGGTCAGGAGAGGGTCGGTGCCTCGCGAAGGTGAGCAGCTGGGCGACATGCAGGTGTCGCAGAAAACTTCGTAACTACGGACGGAACGCCATCCAGATGGAGGCGCCCCGCAGACACTCACGGGCATGCTTGCCGCTGGGGCTGGGGATGCAGACTGAGCAGCCAGCCATGTAGGTGACAGGCGACGGCACTCAGATGGTGCCTAAGGGACTTGAACGTCGACCTAAAACGTAGGGGGAATCATTGAGGTCGTAGAATAAGCCGGGGCTTGACCGGGCTTGAGTTTTTAACGCGTATCCGAGTGGCAGCGTGGAAATCCCCGGGCGCCGTCTGCCGCCGGAGCCGCCCGCCGAGACGCGCAGACGAAGCCCGGCCCGTGCCCGGCCCTCACCGCGCCTCGCGGCTTC
Source organism: Pteropus medius (assembly GCF_902729225.1). Lineage (NCBI taxonomy): Eukaryota > Metazoa > Chordata > Mammalia > Chiroptera > Pteropodidae > Pteropus > Pteropus medius. The sequence continues at coordinate 5,609,762 of NW_024340700.1, read as the reverse complement.
ACCCGCGCCCCTCACGGCACCAACACGCCTCTGTCCCGCACGGTCGGTGGCAGGCCGCAGGCTCAGCCGGCTCAGCGTGGGCGGCCCACACCCACAGAGACGCGTCGTGACGCCCGCCGTGCACAGAGGCCCCGAGGCACAGGCTGCAGGCCGGAGGCATGGCTGGTCCTGACCCACAGACTGTCCTGACCCACGGGCCGGTCCCGACCACAGGCCCGGCGCGTCCCAGGCCCAGCACAATCCACGAGGCCCTGAAAGGAAAACAAGGAGGAAGAGCTGTGGTGGCCGCAGGAGAAGGCTCAGCGTGGACCTGGCAGTCAGCGCCGTTGACTGACGGAGAAGTCCGGGGCGAGGGAGCGGGGAGCCCAAGGCAGGGGGCGGGGTCTCACTGCAGACACTGTGTCTGTGCGTAGACAGAGCCGGCCCCCGCGATGGCCGGCCCCAGGCCTCAGCCAGAGCCCCCTTCCACGCACCCCCCTGGCTCCCAGCGCCACGTGGCCTCCCGTGCGTGGGTCCCCTGGGTCGCAGCGCTGCTCCCAGGGACCCTGCGCTTTTTATGGGGGCTTCTCTCGCCAGAGCTGACCCCACGGGAGTGACCCCTGTAAGCCCCCGCCCACCCCGACTCTCATGGTACTCTCCTCCTGCCAGGACCTCAAGACCAAGGCGTGGGCAGGGCCATGCTCCCTCCGAAGGTTCTAGAATCCGTCCTAGGCCTCTGTCCAGCTTCCGGTGTTGCCGAGACCCTTGGTGATCCTTGGCGTGTAGACGCACCCGTCCAGCATCTGTCCCCATCACGTGGCCTTCGGCGTGTGCGTGTCCTCCTGTGAGGACAGGAGACGCACCGGGTGTAGGGCCCACGCTCGTCCCGTTGGGATGTCATCGCGAGTACGTTTGTAGCTACATCGAGATCACGTCTTGATCACATTCACAGGTTTGGGGGTTGGGGCTTCCATACATCTTTTTTGGGGGACAAACCACAACAGCAGTCATGTTAATAGTATATGGAAAGGAAAAATTCTCAGTCCTTAATTTCTTTTTGGTTTTTCATATTTTTAGGCCGTTATTTAAAATACTTCCAGGCTAAAATGCTTTTGTGACACACTTCCACATTTGCATGTGTGTCTGATCCCTTCCTGAAAAGACTAGGAGGTTGAGCCAGACGTAGCAGCTGTCCCCCCCAACCCCACCCCACCCCCGGCGACAGGATTGGGGTCTCAGACGTCCTGAGGAGTCAGGACTCCCAGCCCGTGTCCGGGAGGGACGTGCGACCTCAGGAGGCTCATGGCACTCGCCTCGGCTCGGCGGCGTGGGACGCCGGACTTGGGGAGCAGCACCGCGAACCCCACATCAGCTCCCTGCTGGAGAGTGCTGTTTCTCATCTTTTGTAAATAGTATATGTCACGTGTCCTGAACCTATTATGAGGGTCACTGGCCGTCCCCTCGGGTGGCCGAGGCGATGTCCTCACTGCAGGCCGGAAGGCGGGAGGGGGAGGGAGGAGCGGGCCCGGTGGGCTGCGGAGCGGTCAGGCCCTCGTGCTATGCACTGTCCTGTGTGTCGTTCTGGAAGGTGGCAGAGCTCCCGGCCGCCAGTCCCCGGCCTGGGTCCGTCACCTGTCCACTCAGCGTGCACCAGGCCTGGAAACGGGCGTTGCGCGTAGCGGTTGGAAAACAGACACGGTTCCCGTCCTCACGGCCCACATCCGCGGGAACGAGTGTCACGCACCGTACGCCTGAGCATCCCTGCTACGCTCAGCGCGTCTCCCTGGGGCCTGGCTGCTCCCGGGGTTCACAGGGAGCGTCCCCGCAGGGCTAGTATTGGGGGTGAGCGCCGGAGGGGGAGTCTCGTCTCGGTGAGTGGGAGTGGGGTGCAGCGAGTCAGGAGGGCGGTGACTGGATGAACAAGGGCCCGAGACAGTGGGGAGGGGGCGGGTCTGCAACCTGAGAGCAGGTCAGTGGCCGGAGCCAGGCTGCAAGGGGGCGGGGGACATGGCGGGACGGGCTTGGGGAGCCGGGCTCAGGGAGGGCGTCTGCGTCAGGCCAGCCGTGGACCTGGGTGAGGACCAGCACCCTTGCTTGGATTCATAGAAAAAGAAGCGTAGCCCGAGGCGTGGATCTGGAACAGGCCTGAGGCTCGTGCCAGACGTCCCGCTGGCTCACGAAGCATGTCATGCAGCCGCTGGCTTGTGTCACGCAGCCCCTGGCTTCTGCGCCTCGGAGCACTGTTAGCATTGCATTTCAAACCTTTCTAGTCACATGGAGTTATTAGTAACGAAACAAAGGTGACCTCTGTGGTATGGTAAGAAGCCCCCAGTCTGCAGGTAGCAATTCCTGGTGAGTGTTTTCTATGCATTCCACCGACCTGGGCTCTGTGGCGTGGGGAGCTCGGGGGGCAGTCTGCTGCGGCCAGGCGCCTAAGCCCGCTTTCTTAAACGGGTCGTTCCATTGTCCAGCGACTACTGATATTCGTGTCGTTGTCAGTTTGTCACTTACTGAGAGGCGTGTTCAGCATTCCCGAGATGGTAATGGATTGGCCAGTTTCTACCCTTGGTTCTGCCAACTTTCAACGAATTCTGTATGTTTTGAAAGCATATATTTCGATGTGTGCAGTTGACAGTCAGTGCACCTCCCTGGTGGGCCGCAGCGTCCATCGGTGCGTAGCGAAGCAGCTCTTCCCGTTAATCTTCGCGGGGTACGTCTTTTCGATACTTTAATGTGAAACTTTCTGTCTCTCGTCCTAGTTGTCTCTATACATTTATTTGAAAGCGGTTCAACCCTCTCTGTGTCCTGACTGGAGAATTCAGGCGTCCACGCCGATGGTCATTTCTCACGCATTTTGCTTGGTCTCCCCCCTTTGAGTCTGTGTAAGGTCCAGGACCTGATTTCTCCCTGCCAACGAGAGCGCCTGGCGCTCGTGGCCGTGGGTTCACCCACGAGTGACCGACAGAGCCCCTGGGCTGCGGCCCGGCCACCCCCAGCGGCGTCCGTTTCCGCGTACCTGGCTTCTTCCGAACCCCCTTTCCCTCCTTTCTTGCCCACTTTGGGAATACTCGTCTTCCTCTGCCCCCTATTAGTTTAGCGATCACACAGTGGATTTCTGTTTTTATCGGTTTCTCTAGCAACTTTAATCCACATCTTTGATGACTTTCGGAAAAATACAAGGAAGTTAGACAGTTAAACTCTGATCGCCCCCCTTCTGTAAGTTCTGTTTTTAAGTCAGTGTTTCGTGTCTGACTTAAGCCCACGACGTATGCGACGCTTTCACGTCGAGTGTGCGGTCCACGAGGGTTCAGCTGTGCCTGTGGGCACACTGCCGCGGGCTGTCCGTCTGGAAGTGTCTTTCTTTTGTCCTTCTTGAAAGATCTTCTGCAAGGTGGAGAATCCGAGGTCGACGTCATTTTCTCCCAGCGCGCGCGTGTGTCAGTTCAGTCCCTCTTGGCTTCTCGTAGAGTGTTAGTTGACTCTCTAACTTTCATTTGCAGAAAATCTGTCTTTTCTTCTGGTAGCTTCAGAGAGATTTCTTCCTGTTTTTTGGCATTCCAGAGATTTTAATGTGATGCATTTAGGTATGGATTTATTCTTCTTTTAATCCTCCTTAAGATTTTTAGGCCTTTTTAAGTGTAAGGATTGGTATTTCATCAACTCGGAACGATCCTCGACTGCCGTCGCCTCTCTGAAGAGTGTTTGTCTCCCTCCCGTCTGCCTCGGCTGCCAGGCGGAGGCTCGAGGCATGCTGGGTTTTCTCACTCCCGCTACCAAGCCTCTTACCCCGCCTTTCACATTTCCTGTCTTTTTGACTTTCTGGTTTGCATTCTGTCAGTTTTCGGCAGATCGAATTTTTCCTTTTTAACTCTATCTTGGACTTCGTCTAAACTGCCGTTTAATCTGTTGAGTTTTTTATTGAAATTATTATAGTTTCACTTTTTTAAGTTTTACTTATGTTTACAAATCTGCTCGATTGTTTTATCGTCTCTAATGTCCATATGATGCTTTTGATCTCCCCTTTTGTTTTTTATACACATGAAACAAGCGTTCTATATTATTTGTACAAAAACGTGAACCTCTGCAGCCTTCCTGGGTCCGGGGCTGCAGCCGGCTCTCCCTGCTGGCCCTTGCCCACGGTGGCTCACTTCCGTGTGCACTCGGCAGATGTGATTGTGAGTTGTGTCCCTGAGAATGTCCCCTGGGTTTGAGCTCTGACACGAGTGTCAAGCATGTCTCGAGGATCACAGTGGCCTCTGTCTGGCCCTTGGAGAGCCACAGACTGGACCTTTACAAGGCACGTTTTGGGGCAGGCATTTCTCAGGCTGCCCAGGAGTGTGATTTTGGCCTCGCCCCGTCCAACGCTCACGCCTAAAGGCACCCCTCTTCTGCGGCCGTTCCCCAGCCCCCACGCCCCCGATAGCTCGCGCTCCACGGGTCCTCACTGGACCTCCTCCCACGTGGGTCCCTGGCCTGCTCCAGCTCCTGCCACTTTCCAGATTCCATTAAAACCGGCTCCGCATCATGGGGCTGGCACGGACTCAGGGCCGGGGCCGCTGCTGGCGCCACTCACCCGTGGGGCACGTGCCCTTTTCCTGGCACTTAGCCTAATTCCTGTCCCCCCATGCCCCGTAGGGTCGGCCACACTTTCGAAAGAAGAGGGTCCCCCCGTCCCCCCGGTGTGGTCCAGCACGTGTGCGTCTCAAGAAACCGCCCACGTAGGAGGCGGCCCACGGGCTGCACTCGCCATGGAGCCCGACCCCAAGCGGCGTCCCGGAACGTTTCCTGCGTATGGCCGTCCTGTTCCATCGCCGAATGACCATGTGGTGCCTGAAATACTGGCGCTGTCTATGAAATATTTTTTTAAAGATGAACATTTCTTGCTAAAAAAGATCCTGGCAAGGAGCTCACGTTCTCCTTTGTACGCGTTCCAGGTCTTGGGAGACTTTTCTACTCTGAGGGTTTTATTCTTCCTTGTTAAGGAACAAACCCTTCCTGCTGCGGTTCTAACCTGTTTCCTCTTTCCTGCTAACTCCCTTCCTTTGGGAGTTTCTCTGTAGTTTGTGTACAAGCTCAGATGGGCCCCCAAAGCCCCTCTTCCTCTCTCCACAGCTAAGTCTCTTCCCGCACGCTGGGGCCGAGTGCTGTGCTCAGGAGGGAGCCTCTCTGTGGACCTGTGTCACGAGGTGCTCAGTACCATTGGCGGAATGGGAAGCGCGTGTTCGTCCCCCGGGGTTGCCACAACAGAGAGCGGCTTGAAACAGCAGACGTGTGTCTCGCGGTCTGGAGGCCCGAGGTCTGAACCAGGGCCACGGGACCCTGCCGCCCCGACGCTTGTAGCGACCCCGTCCTTGCCTCCTCCGGCTCTGTGGGGGCCGTGGCGTTCTCTGGCTTGTGGCCACATAGCTCCAGCCTCTGCGGTCACATGGCCTCCCTCACGGCGTCTCTGCCTGCACGTGGCCTTCCTACAAAGACACGTCATGCTGGGTTAGGGCCCGCCCTGCCCAGCGTGACTTCACCTTAACTAGTTACATCCGCGGCCACCCTACGTCCACGTAACGCCACATTCTGAGGTCCCGGGGGTCAGGACTTCAACGACTTTTTTTTTTTTTTTTTTTTTGAGGACTGGGAAACAAAATTCAACCTACAAAAACATATAAGCAGTCGTAAAGCTACGGACGCTGTCACCTCCCAGTGAAAGGCAGCTCCTCGCCGCCCCCCCCTTTTAGAATGTGGTTAGAAAAGACGGGGCGCGCCAGGGCACCCCCAGTCGGTGTTCCCGGGGCCCTCCCTCCGGCACACCCCTCGGCGCCTTTTCCTCGCGATGCCGTGGCCTGCGCGTCTCAGTCTGCGATCCCTCTACTGTCTCGTGAGTAAACGAACCTTTGACAAGGAAACCTGGCCCTTCTGCCTCCGAGAGCACAGCGTTCCCGCGGCCAGGGCGCCCTCGGTGTCTGTCCCCAAAGCCGTCCGAGGCCGGCGGAGGCCGTCACCTGGGCTTCCGTCTCGCGGTTCCCTGACGGCAGAATCGGGCCTGGTGGTCTTTCCTGGCCACGTGCAACATGTTGTCTGGGAAGGGAGGAGCCTGGTCTGCCACCCTCTCGGCTGCCATTCCCTCTTGCGATGTCCTTCGATCGCAGCTCGTGTACGGCTTGACACACTGAGACTGTGAACTCGCCGAGGCTCAGACCTCGTCTGAACACGTTTCACCTTGCCGTGTAAGTGCGGATGGTCAGGCCACGTCTCTTCACTTCCCGAGACGAGGCCTTTGTGTCTGTTTCCTAGATTCTGTGTTTTAGAGAGATGCCATAACTGTGCAGGCTGCGCTCCTCACAAACCTCTGACAATCGTCATCCCTTAAATCGTCAAGTCCCTTAAACAAACACGCACTGCGTGCTGCAGGCAGTGGCTCCTGAGTATCTCTGAGCTGGTGGGAGAGGCCGACGGAGAAGCCAGGAGTTGGAGCGCGGGAACCGGGGCCCCCAGGCAGGACTCCCTGACACAGCCTGTGGTGTGGAGGGGTGTCGCGGGCTTCCCCGGGGGCAGCAGGGAACCGTGGAGAACGCAGGAAGAGGCACAGCCAGTGGGTGGAGGCTGGAGGGCAGGAAGGACGTCCCAGGCCGTGACGACAGTGCACGCAGCATCCCAGAGACTGGAAGGTCCACGTCCCACAGCATGTCAGCGTGGGACACGGCCGCCCTCTGGGAGAGAGCGGAGAGGCCGGTGGCTCAGTAAAGGCACGTGACGGAGCACACAGCCGCCGAGCAGTCTGCCCTGTCCTGGCCGACGTGGGCAGCTGTGGGGCGTCGGGACCGACCACCCAGTTTGCTTCTAGGAAGATTCGTTTGGTAGCAGGATGCAGATGGGCTTTGGGGGGGCAGCACGGAGCCAGTCATCACTGTATTCCGGCCAGAACTGGCGAGGGCCATGCCGTGTGACTGACTGCAGGGCTGGCAGAACGCGAGACACGAGCAGGACTGAGGAGGTGTCCTCGACAAGTCCGAGTTCCGCTGGACGCGGGAATGAGGAGTGGCGTCCGCGTTTGGGCGGCGGGGCGGGTGGCGGGGCCGCACACAGGCAGTGCCGTCTCACGGAGAGGGCGTTCCAATAAAACAGCTGGAGCTCGGGCATCTGCTCCTGTCCCAGTTGGCATTCATTTTCTATGTGAAACTCTAGGATTTTAGTAAATAACTTGTCGAGCCCTTGACAGTTCGCAGAGCACTTCCACGTTATCGGTTGATCTGCTCGGAATTGCTGTTTCTGTAGGTGACAGTCTTGTGAGAAAAGCAGGACAGGTTTCTCCCGTCCCCTTCCCTGCCCGTCCGCCCTCTTCGTGGCCTGGGGCGGGGGGTCGTCCTTCGTTGGGGGGCCATCCCGCGCACCGTGGAATCTCCAGCATCCCTGGCCAGTAGCACCCCTCTGTCCCCCCCAGTTCTGACAGCCAAAAATGTCCCCAGATATTGCCCAATGTCCCTTGGGGGACAAAGTCACCTTCAGTTGAGAGCCTGTTCTAGAGGCTCAGAGAATTTCAGCACAAATCAAGTCACCATCAGAACAGCAGGTGGAGACTTATCTCAAGACCTGTCACTTTCTGATATACGTTCCTTCTCGCAAACGTGGCACAGTGTCCCGCGTCCACACTGTCCTCAGTGCATGGATCTGCTGTGTGACAGAGACTTTATGTTCAGCCGTGTCTGTTTCGTGTCCAGTGCTGCATCTTTTCATTTCCAGAGGTATTTTGTTCATTTTTCTATTTTCTAGGTCACTTTTAGAGTCTCTTGTTCTTCAATCATATTTTCATTTCTTCCTTTTGTTCCCTTAAACAAAATAGATGTGATGATTTTGTATTCTACGTCTGATGAGTCCAGCAGGCAGACGTCACACGTCTGATTCCGTGGCCCGTCGTCTCGCTGGCTCTGCTGATACACCGTGTCCTTGTGAACCGTGTTCAGCGACTGTGAGCTCATGATCCTGGGGACATCCGAGGAATTCTTCGAAGCCTGGGTCTGATGTCGGTTTCTGCTAGGAACCTGGAGTAAGAACCATTTGAGACCCTTCTAAGTTCTCGGCTTGAGTTTTTGTTGTTTTAGATTATCGAGAGTGAGCGAATGCAGGTCATAGCTGTGTAAGGGCTGCTTGTGTTCACAGATTCTCAGGGGACGGTTCTCACCCCCTTTAGTGCCAATGTTGGGCCACGATCCTCTTTGCAAGGGGGTGTTTAGTGCACACAGCCTACCCGGCCCCCCCACCCCCTGCCGCTAGGACCCCACACTGCGTGGCTGGGCTTTCGTCCTCTGTGGCCCTGATAGCTGTCAACATGGCATCTCAGACCTAGACCTCGATCTCGCCTCCTCCTGCTGCCCCTCACCTCTCGTTGTAACTGGCTGTTGGACTGTGACCTTCCTCTCAGGGAGAGGTGTCTTGTCTTCTGAGGCTTGTGTGGCTGGAGACCCCTGCCCAGCCTGCAGCCCACTTATGAGACAGAGCCCCCGGTTTGGGGTTACTCACAGCTCTTCCCTTGGCCTTAGGCCTGGGGCCGCACGCCTCTGCCCCGGGCAGGGTCTCAGAGAATTCTGAACCGGGCCCTTTCCCCCATGGCCACGTCTGACCACGGCCACGTCTGACCACGGCCACGTCTGACCATGGCACGTCTGACCCATAAGAGCTGTCACACGGCCCCCAACACAAGCCCTGCAATTGTAGGTCCGCTCGGCGAACAGCCCTCCTGTGCCTCCCCGGGCAGCGCTCACCCCTGGCTTCAGACGCCAGACCTATGATGCTGTGTCCCCAGCAAGTCACAGACCCCACGGTGGGGCTTGAAATAAAAGAGGTGGCACCCCCCGCCCCTAGGCCTTTGTCACCCTGCTCTTTCATAGGTGGGGGGGAGGGAAGAGCGCTCCAGCACAGATGTCGCCTATGTCACCTTCCTTATGACAGCCTCCTGTCTCTCACTGTCCAGGACAGCGTGTGTCCCCGAGACGGTGGGGTCGCAGTTACGACAGCGTCCTGTCCCTCACTGTCCAGGACAGCGTGTGTCCCAGAGACGGTGGGGTCGCAGTTACGACAGCGTCCTGTCCCTCACTGTCCAGGACAGCATGTGTCCCCGAGACGGTGGGGTCCCAGGCCCAGGGAACATGCTCTCGGCGTCTCCTTGAATTGGCCTAGTTATTTGTCCTTGAAATTTTGAAATTTTACACCTCACATATCTGGGGACTTGGTAGGAATTTTAATTTTCATTAGTCAATCATGAAATCCCATCTGCTCTAAGTTCTTAGTCACCCTATTCTTTCGCGGACTGGGACCCCGCTTGCTCTGTCTGCCCAGGAAATGTCTGCTTAACCCAAGGAGTCCCCCCAAATGCCACCTCTGCCTTGACTTCCCCAGTTAGGATCGACTTCTCATTTATCTCTGATCATGTAGCACTTTCTTATGTTTCTTCGCATTTCAAAAAAACTGCCTCGTGTTTGTCTACTCGCTCGCCTTCCCATCCACGTGACTGCAAGCTTCCGGAGGTCGGGGCGTGTCCTGCCAGTCTCACCCCCCTAACGCAAGCACAGGGCGGGGGCTGGGTGGCGGCCATGACCGTTGGTCGGCCTGAACCGAATGCACAGTAGCCAGCCCGGCACTGAGGCACAGTGGTGGCCGTGGATTCCAGCGCCACACTTAGGGTGCTGAGTCAGAGGGAGAATAGAGATCCCCAGAGATAACTAGGGGCCTGTGGGACTCTGTGTCTTCTCTGCAAGTCTCCGTAGCCCCCTATCGGGGCACCAGCCTTTGCGAAGTTTGCCTTTTCTTCTCTAGTGTTTGGTAAGGGTCGTTTGGGCCCAGCTTACAGGAGGCCCTGACACCGCTCCCAGGTCCAGCGGCCTGGAGGGTATCATCGTATAAGCCCGGGGGCGGTGGTGGCTGGTTGCTAGGGACGTTGATATACCTTTGTTCTACCAGGATGAAGACAAAGGCAAGCAGATTTGTTCTAGCAGTGAAATGAATTCCACAGTTGAAATGTGAAAGCTTTTTTTCTTCTTTCGAGATGTTCAAGCTCAAAAGAAAAGTTTTGTTGCACAAATTTTGGGGGAATCATGAATGTCCCCAAAGACGTTTCCTTCCCAGTCCTGTCACGGCAGGCCAAATGCTCTTGATCTGTGCCTGCCCCAAGGCTTCTGCCCTGAGCTGGCGCAGTTGGCACGGGGTGCGCCTGTCTCTGGCCAGTTAGTTGGGCCTGCTCCCCACAGCGAAGCTTGGTGGAAACGCCCCTCCCGCCCTCCGAGCTGGTCACCAGGCTGACGTCTAGTGTCTGTCAGCCGCCCTCCTGGTCAGAGCAGCAACATGGCATTGCCCCCGCCTGTCTTTACATTTGCTCAGAGCCTGGATGGCTGGGAGGAGGGACTGAGGGTAGTTGGGTGGGGGTGGCGGACAGGGTGATAAGCTGCTTCCCAGAGTGGGGATAATCAACCTCAAGCAGAACCCTCAAGGGAAGCAGTAAATGATTCCGACTGACGTGTTAGAGATTCGCAGTGAGAACACAGAACATGACAGTGAGCCTAGGTCACATCCTGATACTAAACTCTCCGGGCTTGCCACCACCTGGCCTGCAGCATCCACCAAACCCCGAGAGCCATCTGGCCTCACCTGTGACCTGGATGCAGTGTGAGCTTACCAGCTTACTGGGGTCACCTGCCCTCTGTACTCACTTTAGTGAAGATATCCTGTCACAGGTATTAGTGCCACTTTTGATTCAGCGAAGGGGAAGCATGACACATAGACTTTCACAGTCTGAGCAGCACTAGATAGCCGCTTCTGGACCGTTCTAGGGCTGACGGTAGTATGTTGATGGCGTTGTTGGACCCTGTCTTAAACATAAACTCAACACGTGGACATTGCACAAGCGTCAGACAGGACAGGATGCGCCGAGTCCTGCTCACAGGTCCCGTACTGCCTTCAGCCCTCCAGGAGTATTTGTAGAAAAAAGGATGTTTCCCTTTAAGGCAGATCCGTTGCGGCTGCGAGCCTGGTCTCGGGACTCCCTGTACAAGCCCTGATAGGTCATCTCTGGATAATTTCTATATATGGAGTCGGAGGTCATGGAGAACGGATGTGTCTTTGTTCTCCAGCCAGTGCCAAGGGCGGCTTTCCCAGCCTGGTGCCTGCGTCCCCGACCACGTGGGGATCCGTTCATCACCGGGGAGTGACGGGTGGGCTCCCTGGCCGAGGCGCCGGGGCTGCGGGGCCGGGAGCGAGAAGCGGGCCGTGGGACTGGGGCGGGGTGAGGTGCGGAGCGCCAGTACCCCCGGATTTTGTTCCATTTTCTGGAAGCGTTTGCGAATCAACAATTAAAGTTTTGTTCGGCACAGAAGCGCTTTGTGCCAAAGTGTATAAATGGATGTTTTAAGGAAAGAAAACATAATGACACTCCTAAGCTAGGAAAGAGCCCAGCAGGCCAGCGAAGCAGAACAGAGAACGCGCGGCGGGCGTGGCCGGGCACCGCTCCGGCGACCTAGTGCCGCGCAGCGGCGGTCCTCGGCCGGGGGCGGCGGGCGTGCTCCACGGCGGGCGCTGATTGGCGGTGGGGCGGTGGGCGGAGCCGCGGCGAGCGGCCGCACAGGCGGAGTACTACGCGGAGGGCGGGGGGAAGAGGAGGAAGGGCGTAGCGCCCGGGGCAGCAGAAACGAGAAGTGAACGCGGTGGTGCTAGTGGAGGGGGCACGAGGGCTTGGGCGTGGCTGGGCGTGGCAGCGGCCGCTGATTGGCCCGATAGTAGCAGAGGAGCGGGGCGGGGCGGGTTGCCTGGGCTGGTCTTCGCGGGGCCGGAGAAGGAGGAGCGCCTGGGCGGCGGACGTTCATTGGTGGGGCCCCGCGGCGGGCGGGGCGGGGCAGCGGGTGGTGATTGGCTGTAGTGGCTGTGGGCGGGGCGGGGCGGGGTCGCCTGGTCCTCGCCCCGCGGCGGCGGCGGCGGCGGCGGCGGCAGGAGGAGGAGGGATCGCTGGGGCCCCGGCCGCGGTGGCCGGCTCGGCCTGCCCTTTGTGCCCGCAGCCTGCGCCCCGCGCCGATGGCCGCGGCGCCGGGCTCCCAGGCCACGCGCGCCCGCCCGCGGACCTAACCTCCGCGCCTGGGATGCGCCGGGGATGCGCGTCCTCCAGCCCTGCGGCTCCTCCCGGCTGGGCGCGGGGCCATGGAGCTGAGCATGAAGAAGTTCACGGTGCGCAGGTTCTTCTCCGTGTACCTGCGCAAGAAGTCGCGCTCCAAGAGCTCCAGTCTAAGTCGGCTCGAGGTAAATGCCGTCACCTCCAGCGCGCAGGTTCCCAGGTTCCCGCCGCGCCCTGGAGGACGCCTCGGGTCTCGGGGCCACCCCGAGCCCATTGTCACATGCGCTGTACCCGCAGATGCATCGGGGAGTTAAAGTTATTTGAGAGCTGGTCCGGTTTTCCTAAAATCGAACGTTATTATTGGGACTTACTAGTAATTGGGCTGGTCTTCGGTCCTCAGCGGGGACTAAACTCTGCCCCTACCGAATCTCTAACTAATTTTGTTCCACGGTCTGGGCAGGATTTGGGGGTGGTCACCTGGGTGCTCTGGATGAGGAGGGCTGGACGGCACTCGGGGCGGCACCTCAGAAGTCCCAAGACAGAAGCTCCCCGCCCCAGCCTCTGTCGTGTTGACGGGTTCCTTGTACAGCAGCCCAGGGCCACGCCGGTTCCACGGCTTGGTGAAGGTCCTTCGCGTATTTGAATCAGTGTAGAATTAACAAAAAAGGATGAAAAAAAATTCAGCAACTCAATCCACTCTGGCCAGTCCGAAGCCAGTCCTAAAGGCGCCCAGTGGTGAAGTGCCTGATGCGGCACCCCTGGGCAGCTCTGGGCTGGACACGGATGGTCCTGCAACCCGGAGAATCGCGTCCTTTCTCCTCTCCCTCCTCGTGTCATCTGGGGGTCTCCAAGTCATCTGTGGGCCATTCTCTAATGTGGTTGGTTGTTTTTCCCCAACAATCAAATCTTACTATCTTCATCTCAATGTCCAAATGGCATTGTTGAATCTATAGATGACAAAATGGTGAAATGTGTTCTAGTCAAAAAGGGACATTGTGATGAAGGGGGTGGGGTTTCCCTTGACAGTGTCCTTGCCTTTGCCGTGAGGCTGGCACCTATGGAGGTTTTCGGCTTGTCTGTTTCTGTGAAGGCAAACGATTGGAACAATGTCACATTTTGATCTTGCTTTTCTTTGTTGCAGCTGCCATGGTATTAGCTACAGGCGTGGATTCTGTAACAATTAAGAGATTTTGAAGCAAAGCTCGGGAATAAGACATGAAGGCAACAGGGAATTTACTCATTTAAAAAGTTTCTGTTATGGTGTTACCGAATCTGAATTTAGAGTACTGGAAAGGATCTTTGTGGCTGGTTTCTGACTGTAAAACATCCTTTCGAACAAGTTTAACTATGAATCAAATAACGAAGGAGGGCTCGCTTTAAGCCTCACGCTGACGGAAATGAAACCTAAGTTCGCTGAAATAAGTCATTTCCTTGGGTCTTAGGGACTTTAAAAAGCTAAGTTGACAAGAACAGAAACTCAGAACAGTATTTACCTTTATACCTGATACATTTTTAGTCATCAAAACATGGAGTTTATTATACAACTCCTCGTCTCCTTTATCGTTCTTCCCTAGGGGAGGCACAAATGTGAGCCAGCCCCCTGCGTCGTTCGGGGGGGCCCCGGGCAACCCCACAGAGGGTCAGGAACCCTGTGACGGGGAGAACTGTGTCGTGGAAGTGCCTCAGACACAAATATGATGAGAACCAAGGCTGGGAGAGCATAGACATGAGGTATTTTCAACGTGAAAATTAAATATCTGAAAATCACTAAAAAAAGCCTCAGATACGCAGAATTGTCTAGAAGGACAATTCTGTGGTCTCTCAGTCCGTTATCTGAGCCGATGGCCGCACTGGGCGCTGGGACAAGCACTGGTAAGGATGACCAGCCCTGGTGCCATGCTCTGTTCACACACGCTCACCAGCATCCACCAGCTGATACTCGTGTAAATCTAGATGGGCATGTTAGACTATTCCCATTCTATTGCTGGGTGGGGTGAGGGGAATCCTGAGAAATGGAGAGGGTCTTGTTGAGAGCTCACGAACTAATTTTTCATGCGAGTGATTACAGAGAGCCTGCTCTGTGTTCGGCCCTTTTCCAGGTATCGTGCCCCAGACGATACAGGACGTAGAGATCCTGGCCTCATGGTGCCTCCACGACGGGAGTCCGTACATGGCTGGCCATGTGCTCCAGTCCAGTAGATGTCACGTTCCTGCCCCGCTACCTTCTCATCTTTTTTCCAGAGAATCCTGGCTATTCGTGTGTTCACAGCAGATTATCGGCTAAGAATCACTCATTAAAAAATGTGAAATTTAGGAGAGGCGTCTGTCAATAGTTTGAGATTGGGAACTAGGACATGTAACGCAATTAATACAGGTGTATATTTTCCTCTGTTGGGACTAATGGAAAAGATAACACGTTTTATATTCTTTAAAGAAAACATGGTTTTTATTGTTTCTGTGAAATTTATATTTTAAAGCATACACAGAGACTTTGGAAATTTTTGATTTCAAAATTTAAGATCTAATGATTAGCAGGAAAATAACAGTAGTTACTTTAAGTTTAAAACAGTATCGTCATTCTTAAAAGGGCCTTCAAGAAGAGACTTATGTTTTCATCCTGGCTTTTAAATTCAGCTCTACATCTAGCACTCAGCATTCGTACGCTCTAACCAACAGAGAAGCCAGCTCTCTTCATCAGACTTGAGAACAGTTTACGAATTGCTTAAATGTTTCTGTAGTGTGTCAGCGTGGCATCAACTGACATGGCTACATAACTGACTCCGGTGGGGATAGTTTCTCTGTGTGTGCCCTGGAGAGGCATCAGGGCCCGATGTCTGCCAGACCCTCAGCCACCAGCAGGCTCCGGCTCCAGGACGCTGGTAATGTCACCTGAGAACCACAGCCCTAGCTGGGAGCTGTGGCCATCACGTCACTCATCGGTCAGTCCATTTTGTAGATGGGAAAACGGGGCCCCGGGAAGCGAATGACTTGCTCGTGCTCCCACTCACACACGCTTTAAAGGCAGTCTCCACGTGCGAGCGCGTGCTGCCTAGTCTTAGTTTGAGCCATCTTGGTTATTGGAGTCACTGTGATCTAGATGAGACAAGGGGGGCGTGGGGGGTGGCAACGAATGTTTCAGAGGAAATCACTGTTTGGAGTATTTCGGAATGTTCGCCACAACCTAAGATTATTCTAGAGAGTGTCTTCTGGACGGTAGAAAGTTCTGGGTGAATTTGGACTTTGCATCAGTTGCACTTAAATTGGATCCCAGCTCTGCCTTTCACGGGCAGGGTGGTGCCTTATTCTTCTCCGCCGTGGAATGGGGTGGTGATAGTCCCCGCCCAGTAAGGCTAATGTGATGATCACGACCTGTCACGTGTGAGGGCTTGACGTGCAGTCTGGTTGACAAAACGCTGGTCACTCATTGTTGGCTATAGATATCGATAAAGTGCTTCCTCTTCCTCATCTTGCATGTGCCCCATGGGTCACCTGTCCTGACCGCCGGATGCATTACCAATGCCAGCACCCTCGCCAGGGCACCGTGGGCTACGGCGGCTTCTAGAGCCAGGTCCTGCCCCGGCGTCACTGTCCCACTTAGCAGAGCTTCAGGAGGAACTGTCCCCACTGGGCCTTCCGTGCTCCGGGAGAGCCACCAAAGGCGGGACGTACAAGCTCCAAAGCCTGACGGGGCACTGGGGGCAGTTGAGAGGGAGGTGGCTGGGAAGGGTGTATGAGTTTTAAGTCGATGAAAAGTGATATGGTTTACTCGGGGTCAGATTAATCCACCAGCTCCCTAAAGGCATCAGTACTCAAAGCGACTTCACTTGGGGACGCCCCAAGCACTAGTGGGGCGCTCGGATGATTACCTATCATTTCACCTGTTGTTCGCATTTTTACTGAAAGACAGTTGGGGGTGAATAAGATGGACAAAAGGAAAATTTCTTAGCCGAGATCTCGATGGTGGCGAACTTCTTTATTTATTATTTGCTCAACTGTTACACACTCGGAAGTCTTTGGCACAGGCCGTGCGCGTCGTGCTGAGCAGCGGGGTGGGGGCGCGTGCTCCCTGCCCTCAGTGACCGTACCATCCAGCGAGAGGCGGAAGCGGAAACGTGAGCCGGCTGCGTAGGGCGTGAATCCTGTGAAGCTATGGGCATCGTCAGAGTCGGTCTGATTTTATCGGCTGTCAAACCTTTTTGATTTCTCACGGTCACAGGTAAGCGAATGATACCGAGGCGCACATAGGGCTGCATTTTGCCGGCTCCCCTTCTGAGCAAAGCGCGCTGCTCTGACGCAGGGGAGCTGAGGCGCTCTCGGCAGACACCGTGAGGTGCTGGCTCCAGTCACGGACGGAAAGCAGGCTTCTCGGGAAGTTGAACATCGAGGCTTTTTCTTGGTGCCGATAGGTAAGCTGTTCTGTATCTTGGGAGCTTTCCAGGAAAACCATTTCTAATTAAAATGATTTCAGGTGCTTCCAATAAATGCATGCAAAGAAATTTTCTATATTAATCTTGATTTTATTGGGCTTTAGGACAATAGCCCCCCAAAATCAGAGAAGACGATCAATGGTCCATAATAGTGAATACTTAATTTGCTTATCGTTTTGCTTATTTACCCTTAAATTCCTTATTCACGCTCGTTTCTGTGGTATGCTTTATCTGTGCGAATTGATTACACGCTCTCTCTCCCTCCATCCAAGTGAGCTTGCCAAAGTGTGGTTGCTTATTCAAAAACGTGCGAAAAGAAAACCAAAAATATTGAGATTTCACCCGTTCTGCTTCCTTCACCTGCTTTCCCCATTCTCTCGGGAGACGCGTGTGCCGGCTCGGCTGCCGTCCACCGTGCCCCCGATGCGGCGGAGACGAGTTGCGCATATTTCTCATGCACTCGGGAGCAGAGGGACGGAATGAAAGAATGAAGTGCGTGTCCACTGGATTTCACTCCGTGTCTTGCGTGCTGGGCGCGCGGTTTTCTGTGCAGATTGCACAGTGGGTGGGAGACGGACGTGTGCCGTCTTTGGGGAGAGGGACCTGGGCCCCAGCGGGAGGACGCCGAGCAGGGCAGGTCTGCAGCGCGGTGCGGGTCGCCCCGTACCTTCGGGCGCTCCAGGGTACGCCTGAGCCCCTCTGCAGCGTGGGGAGACAGGATGGGCTCGTTCGGCGTGGAGTGGAGCGGCGACCAGCGCGTGGCCGGGGCACCCTCGACGCCTCCGCGGGGCTGTGCGCGGCACAGACACGTCCTCCGCACGCCCCGCCTGCGTTTCCGCCGACGCCGGGCCGTGTCGTGTCGCGTTCTCCCCAGCATTGTGTGTTCGCCGACGTGTTTACACTGGCGAAAGCTCTTAAGTCGAAGTCACGTAGGAATCCCCAGCAGTCTGGCAAGCTCCCGTGACTTACGAGCGAATGAGTCGGGCACGTGTATTCGGCACGACACATGGCGCATCAGGTCGGGTTTGCGGCTGCGTCGGAGGACTTCCTGCCGGCGGTCAGCACGGCGACGTGCCGTGCGCGGTTGTGACGAACCCCGAGGCCCGCACGGCAGGGCACGGCGGGCAGTGGCGGAGCCCCACGCGGGGACGTGGTGACAGCTGGAGCCGGCGTCTGGAGCCACCCATGTGTGCACCGCCACCGGAGCTGCTGGGGTCCCCGTGGGCCTGTGGCCCCGTGTTAGCGGGTCCCAATGCGTCGACTCTGGGAAGACCCACACCCCGATGTCTGGTCAGACTCCTCATCCCCACCGGCCCCCAGGAGCCGCCGTGACCCTGACCTGACCTTTCATGAGGACACTGGTCAGTCAGTGTAGAAAGCGCGAGCCTGCCCCTTAGGACACTTCTGCCCGCTGACCGCACCCCCCCGGGGCACTAAGTCCCCGCCCTCCTCGTGGCCATGGGGTTGCGTGACCCCCGCCCCAGTGTACAGACCCCTGGCCCGCGAACACCATTCAGGGTGAGTGTCAGGACAGAACTGATGGCCACCCGTCACTTGCATGCGTTGGTTGAGGCCCAGTGACAGGCGGCCGGGAGCCCGCTGACCAGAGAGCCCTGCTTGAGTCCAGCCAGGACACGGCAGCCACCCCGCCACGAGCTTGGGTGTGCAGCGGCCCCTGTGGCCTGCAGGCTGTCACCCGCCCAGAGCCCCTGCCTGTGTCACGCCCCCTGCACTGGCCGTGCCCAGCCTCGCTGGCCGCCCCCCGTCCTGGCCCCTCACGTCCCTCGTCCTGCCGGAGCCTTGCCAGGCCACCTCGTCCCGTCGAGCTTCTGTCTCCTCAGCCACCACGCGGCGTCAGCCACGTCATGGTGCTGCCTGGTTCCTGGACGCTCGAACGTGACAGGACGCGCGCCTCGTCACGGGGTGGGGGTTGCACTTGGACCTTTTGGCGTGACACCAAGCTGGCTGGACCCTCTCTGTAAGGGGGTGCGCGTCAGTGGAGGGCGAAAGGCTTTTCTCCTTGGCCAGCCCCTCTCCCTCACCTTCTGCGTGCACATCTGCTTCAAGTTCGTGTCCCCGCGAAGCCGGCCTTTCCCAGGTCGCAACTCTGCTCAGGGCAGCGAGAGCGAAGGCTGACTCTACCCCGGTGTCATTCGGATGTGATCTGTGGAGACGGCAGCTCCTGTAAAGCAGGGGGGCGTTCACGCCGTGGTCCCGCCGTCAGCGCTCTGGCCCCGGCCCTGCGCGGGTCCGAGGAGGTCATCTGGCTTCGGACAGAAAAGGGTTGTGGCTCTTTTACTCTCTGAGATGAAATCAGTACGATTCGAAAGAACACGAAGCGGAGAATGTGCATTCGGCTGCTGGCCTGTGTGTTTTCTCCAGGGGCCAGAGAGAGGTTCTAAGTAAGATCGACACGCTTCCCCCGGACGCTTGTCAGCCACATTTTCCGGTCCTGGGCTCGCTGGGTGGACACTGGCCAGAACACGAGCAGGACCCGCTGTGCCGTGCCCGTGCCGTCAGCGTGAGCTGCGACGTTCTTTGCAGCGACACGTCTCGGCCACACTGTCCTGCCTGAGGGCCACGGGCACATGGCATTCACTCAGTAAAACGTGAGGCAGAACCCACCAGGGAACAGGGTGGGGGTCCCTCCTCAAGACTGCTCTGGAGTGGCTGTGGAAGAGAAGCTCTAGTGACTGCTAAAGAAACTGCTCATTTAGGTCTCAGTTTTGTCGGTGTTTGACCCAGGGCACTTGCGAACTTTCCAGAAGTGAGGTTAGATGCAGCATGACCGTCCATGTGTGTTCTTGCATCCAGACTGTCGTGTAGACGGTCTCTGAGGCTGGAGAACGAGACGCTCCTTGTGAAACGAGGGTTATGGCAGAGAAGCGGAGAAGGCGCCTCGGGCGTCCGCGCGAGGAAACCGGACGGCTGGGGGCCGGGCAAGCGGGGGGCGGCAGGGGCCCCTGGAGTTGGCGGACCCCGCAGCACCTGCCCGCCCGCCCGCGAGGCGCCCCGCTCACCAGCTGTCAGCGCGTCCGGGCACCGTCCACCAGGGAAACGCCAGAGACACTGGTGCCCCACGGCCCACGGCGGCCGTGACACACTCGTCTCGTGACTTGCTAAAGTGACCCTGTTTTGGCCGACTTAGCAGATAGAGGAAGGAAAGAAAACGAGGCGAACACAGCAGGAAAGAGGGGGAGCTGAGGCTGAGGGCGCCTCGCGCTCTGCTCCTGGGCAGACGAGGGAGCCGTCATCCGTCGCCGACGGCCTTCGTCCCGAGCCCGGCACGGCTTGGGCTGGGGCAGGACTCCGTTTACAGATCCCAGCAAAGCGCGAACGGGGGAGTTCCAGTGTGTGACCCCGTGAAGACCCGGAGGGCGCGGGGACCTGCAGCCTGGGGCTCCCGGGCACGCTCAGCGCTCAGCGTGCACCGCCACGGCTGCGGGTGCGAGGCCTCGTCCCCACCCCACCAGCGCGGCTCGCTGTGTCCTGTGCCGACTGGTGCTGTCGAGGTCGGTGAGCGTCCAGCTCCAACCACTGTGAGGAGGTGAGCGTGCTGTTGAAATAAACGGCCGCGGGCGTTTTGCGTGCGGCGGGGGAGGGAGGCGGACACGTGTCCAGGCCGCCGGGAGGGAGCCAGGGGCTCCCGTGTTTACATGTCATCGCCCCACTCCCCACCCAGCCGAGAGGCTGAGCCTAGCGCCTCTCACCACCTGAATGGACCTTCTGTGTCACTCCTCAGCCTCCACTCCAGCCGGGCGCTGACCACCCTCCAGGTCACCTTCTACCCCACGAGCCCTTCCTCCCCGACCGTCTGTCATCTGTCGTTCGGCCCCCTGGGCCTGCGCCCGCCCGCTCTGCTCCCGGTCCACTCTCTGTCTATGCCCAGGACCCCTGGCTCTGAGCTCCCCGGGCACCTGGCTTCAGGCCATGCCTTTCCTCTGAGGACCCCGGAGCACCCACATCCGGACGGGGCAGGTCTGTGGGAATCGGGGGCGCGGCTCACAGCTGAGGGCCAGGACGCAGTGCAGGGTGCCGCCCCGAGTCCTAGCCTGGAGGGCGAGGGCAGCTCTGTCACGGCCGCGGCCGACAGGAGCGGAGCGTGCTGGACAGAGAAGCCCGGGAGGGGGCCAGCCCTGTGGCGTGGGCTCGGCGCCCATCTCCGCGATGTCTGGAGTTCCAGAATGTTCCCTGCATCGCGGATCCCCCCGCAGGATCAGGGGGCCTTGGAGCCCCACACCTCCTCTGCTGCGGGGAGGACGCGTCTGTCCCCCACGCTGTCTTCTGCGTGGCTGCGGCTCTGCTCAGGCTCGAGTGCCGTGCGGGGCTGTAGAAACCGTGCTCGGACCAGCCTGTGGCCGATCCGGGGGCATCGGGCCCAACCCTGGGTGGCCCCGTGTCCAGGTACAGCTGTGAGTGTCCGTCAGGACCATCCCCTGCCGTGCCCTATGTGGACACCCTCTGTGAGGCGTGTGCTTCTGGGTCATTCCGCGTGAGGTCCCTGGAGGCCCCTCCGGCACTTCCGTCTCAGGTGCTGACCGAATATTCACCAGGTGCCTGGGCGTTCCTGTACGACGTGGGTTTGGGAACATGGCAGTGACCGAGACTGACGAGGGTTAATGCCACTGCGTGCGACGTGGCTGAGAACCGTCGCGGGACCGTGTGCCCGCGTGGGCCGGTCCAGGCACCCGGCCGCTTACTCCCTGACAGTCTGCTCTGCAGCGTTCTGGAACCCTCCGTGGACGGGGCGTCTGACCCACATCCGCAGCACAGCGGCCGCGGTGCCATCGTGCAATAACGATGGAGGAAATAAATCATTTTTATCACTTAAAAGTTTTTAAAGCCATAAAATATCTTTAAGGGTTGAGAAACTATCAATATTTTAAAAGCAGATTAGAAAGTTCAGAACGCATTAATGCTGGCAATTTTTCCTAACTGCGAAACGGCTCGCGTCAGCGGGGACTTTTGTTCCGAAAGCTGGTGCTTTCGGGAGAGTGGCTTTGATTCCAGGAAAGATGGCTTCGTGACATCCCCAAGGGCAGTTTCTCATCAAGTTTAAAAGCTTTCGGACTCCGAATGCCGTAATGTTTGTGGTAATTTCACTTTGAAGCTTGCGAGCCACAGACTGTCACGACCCTAGGAGGGGCATGGCCTGGGCCTTCCCGCCAGCTCCTCTTCCCCGGAGTGCGGCCCCTGCCCGCGGCGTCCCCGTGGCCCTCGCTCAAGCCCAGTGGCACGTGACGGTGAGAGCTTTTCTGTCCTGACTTCACGTTCCAGGAAAGTCGCGGCTTCTCCCGAGGGCCAGAGGGACAGCAGCTCATTCTGACGTGACCTGGATTCTCGTTCTCGCCCGCAGGCAGGACTTCTCTTTGGAGAAGAGACAAGGTGTCCCACGTGACATCTTTAGAAGTCCGCGGACACCGCCCTTCCATGGCGTCCCACCCCAGCCTGCCCCCGCTCCTCCCGCTGTCCCTTCTGCAGCCTCCGGCCCTCGCTTTGTGCCCAGTACGCAGACAGTCCCCGGCGGCCTGTGGGCGTGTGGGGCCGTGTTCTTCGTGGCTCCTGGCCGGTCCACACCCGTGGAGTCCACGCACCGGCTTTCCCGCCAGGGGATCTGCTGAGATGCAGCGGACGTGCCGCGGGCGGCAGGAAGTGACGTGGCACGAGCTGGGGGCCAGGCCCTGGGCTTGGGGCCGCCCCCCGGGCCCCTCGGCCAGCTCCTGGCGCATCCGGGCCCAGCCCAGTGTCCACCAGTGGCCCCTGGGCCAGGCCTTAGGCTCGGGGCCGCCCCCCGGGCCCCCTGGCCAGCTCCTGGCGCGTCCGGGCCCAGCCCAGTGTCCACCAGTGGCCCCCAGGCCAGGCCCTAGGCTCGGGGCTGCCCCCCGGCCAGCTCCTGGCGCGTCCGAGCCCGGCCCAGTGTCCACCAGTGGCCCCCGGGCCAGGCCCTGGGCTCGGGGCTGCCCCCCGGCCAGCTCCTGGTGCGTCCAGGCCCAGCCCAGTGTCCAGCAGTGGCCCCCGCAGCCTTGGTGGGTCGGACACTGAATAATGGCCACAGAGAGAGCCACGTCCTAATCCCAGGAACCTGTGCATGTCACCGCACTGTGAGAGGCTCTTTGCAGATTGGATTAAAGTGGGGAGCCGGAGGTGGTCCTGGAGTGTGCACCCTAATGTCATCACAAGTGTCCTTGCAAGAGGGAGACGTGACCTTGGAAGGGGAGCACGGACGTAACCTGGTGACGGAGGAAAGCGACGGAGCCTGGACCGACTCCCCCACAGCCGCCGGGCGCGTGCCTGCCCACAGGTGACGCAGTCGGACTTCCGACCTCCGAGAGAGAAACCTACGCAGCTTCGAGCGACAGCGCTTGTGGCGATGGTCACAGCCACCAATGGGAACTGACACAGCGGCCGGTCTGGTTGGAGGGAAGATTCTAGTCTGTGGAAGAGGTGGGGCGGGCAAGGGGTTCACCCCCGGCCTCCGGTCTTGGGGGATGGGGCAGCTCAGGGAACAGTGCCAGACACGCTCATGGGGGTGTTGCAGGGCCTGGCGGGGTCAGCACAGCTGTGTCCAGGGCTCCTCCTCGGTGGGGGCTCGAGATGCACGGTTAATGCGGGACCCCTCGCCAGCCATCTCCGTGCATGCTGAGTCGTGCCTGGCGTCCCGCCCCATGGTGACAGGAAGCTCCCCTGTCATCAGCTTCCGCCCCCTAAACATCTGTGCAGCACCCCTGAAGGGGGAGCCCGTGTCCTGGTGCATCGATATTCCAGCGGGGAGAGTGAAGGGCCAGGTTTACACGGAGAAACGCACCCATTTCAGAGTCAGGGATAAAACCCCTGTGGAGTGAGCGGGGACCCCTGGGGCAGAGGGATCATTTTCATAGCAGGGGCCCGGAAGGGGGCTCGGGCTCACGCCCGCAGAGCTGAGTGGCCTGGGGGCGCAGTGCCCGGTGTTCTGAGTGTCTCCGGGGAGGGGCGGGGTGCAGGGTGCAGAGTCTGACTGCAGCGAGGCGTCGGAGGCCCAGAAGTGTCCCACGGGTCAGGGGCTCGTCTGGCTTGGGGAGCTTCTTCAGAATGGAGGAAGGGAGCCAGCCCTCCGGGAGACGGGCTGGAAAGCTGGCATTTGGCAGTGCCCCTGGGCGCAGACCCAGCCCCAGCATAGACGAGTGGGGAATCAGGTGACCCCCAGGCCTGGGGAGAGCTGCCCCATGAAGGCAGTGCCGGGCGCGTGGGAGGCTCTGCCGGGTGGGGGGCAGGGAGGCACGGGGGCGCCCCTTCGCAGGTGCCACTTCCAGATGCCTTCAGAGGGCGATTCGCTTTGCAAATTAAGGCGGGAGACACAACTGTTATTTAGAAGCTCGTGCTCCTGCCATACTGCCTTCTGTGAACGGCCCAGGTCCTGACCTGTCCAGCCCCGTCCCTGGTCCTCCCCGCCAGCCGCAGGCCTCGCTGCAAATCCGTGGTTGTTCAAACACGTCGGAAGCATTAGGAGAAACTGTGGAGGCAGCTTCGAGTGAAGGGGCCCGAGCAGCCGTGTTTCAGGACTGGAATGTTCCCGGTCACAGGATCAGACTCCTCTCCGAC
This sequence comes from Pteropus medius, assembly GCF_902729225.1. NCBI lineage: Eukaryota > Metazoa > Chordata > Mammalia > Chiroptera > Pteropodidae > Pteropus > Pteropus medius. Next base: position 5,585,696 of record NW_024340700.1, on the reverse strand, counting down.
TCAGAAAACTCAGACTCGCGCTCCCGGCAAAGGCTTGAGATGGGGGACAGGTCCTGGAAATGTGCGGCGGAGACGGAGGGGGCTCCACCTCCTCTGCGAGTCCTCAAACCTTAACTCCTTGTTTATAAGATACATCCTTAATGGGGCCGAAGCGAGGGAGGCGGGGGGGGAAGCGAAGAAAGAAGCGTACAGGAAGGAAGCGGCACGTGGAGGTAGGGAGAAGGTCGCGTCAGGAGGCGAGGGGCCGACTCTGGGCCGACCGGCTGGCCCCGCAGAAAGCAGGGCGGGGGGTTTTCAGCCCGTGAGGCCGGCCGGCCGCAGGCTCCGCACAGCCCTGCCTGACCCACAGTCGGGTCCCGTGATTAGACGCAGTCGACAGGAAGGGGACAGCGGGCGACATGCCTGTCCCCTCGCCCTGCTTACTTACCGCTGCGGCTCTGAGGGTCCAGGGCCCCCGGCTGCAGTGAAGGCGGTGTCCACCCCCAGGGCACCCTGCGGGGCGGAGCGTCCTCCCACAGCCGAGGTCTTGGCGCCAGTTCTGCATCTGTGTCACAGTCACCTTCGTCTGAAATCCGGACTGTGGAACAGTAACGTGAAGAAGGATTCAAAACAAAACAGAATGGGCATCGAGTCTAGGAAAGGTACTTGCGAATTATACTTAGCCTCCCACTTCTCAGCGTCTGCCAGGGCTCTGGCTGTCATGAGCGAGTGCGCGTGTTCCTCGTCCAGAGCAAACCTCGTGAGCACACTGCAGCGTAGCCGTCCCATTTCACATGCTTCGATGGCCAAGTCTGTGCCAGCGCCACCTCTTCACTGTCGTGACCTCGTCACCAAAGATCTGGTACATCAGACGATGGACGAGACCGACGTACGAGATGCAGACCTGCGAGCAGGCCGCCCCGTCTGCCCTGGAAGTGCCCACGAACTGTGCGACACGCGTAAGCTGACCGCACAGGAGCGCGTCTGTCCTGGCCACCGGGGGTCCTTTCCTTAGACCTTCGCTCGCAGGTGAGGTGACGGGCGGCCAGTTCTTCCGGAACGCAGGAAGCGCACGTTCGTTTCCTGTCCGTCCTCGGCCACCATTGTCTGTGCTGGGCGTTGTCTTTTCATTCAGAGGGAAGACACGGCCATTGGGTCTACCTCCCCTGATGCCGTCGGGCCGCTCGGGCGCAATGAGGGTGACGAGTGTTTGACGCACTCGTCGAACTTCAGACGCCCATCGCGGTGACACCTTGGCCACCCATGTACCCGTTTCAGAATGCCTGATTTACGTGACATTCGCCATGAAGGATTTCTGTCTAACAGGATACTTGGTAATAAAAACATGATGTCGAAATGAACAGCGAGAACTATGATGACACGGGAGTGGAGAAGGAATCAGAACAAGGGAAAGAGTAAGCGATTAGAAAAACAGAAAGAGCAAGAACGAGTGATTCCAAGCTGAAAAAGTCTCCTTCTCTTGAAATGAGTGGACAAAGATATTTCCTGATTCCCTGAACATTCCAGTGTGTGAATTCTCCATTTTCAAGTAATCACAGGTTAATAAAATATACTTGACACCAAAGCTTTTCTAAATAGAATTAAGCTTTGATGATTCAGAACGTACTGTATGATGTTTCGCTGTCCCCGGGCCATCGGCGTACGTGTCCCGTGTCCCCCCTTGCCATCGGCGTACGTGTCCCGTGTCGTCCCCGGGCCATCGGCGTACGTGTCCCGTGTCCCCCCTTGCCATCGGCGTACGTGTCCCGTGTCGTCCCCGGGCCATCGGCGTACGTGTCCCATATTACCCGCAGTGTCCCATGTGATCCCGGGCCGCCGGTCGTGTCACCGTTGTGTGGTCCCTCACCTTGGCTCCAGCAGCGTCACGTAAACGTCACGACCGTCTCATTCGGCCACCAGGTGCCCAGCACTCTTTCCTGTGGTGACGCTGAGAGTCCGTCTCAGTCAGGGATTTCCGCTCGCATCGTCCACTGGAACCTGCTTCCAAAGGGCTCGTGCAGAGCCGCAGTACGTGAAACAGATTTTGATGGAGAGACACTCTGGGTGCCTGGCGGGTGGCCTTGATGCCCTGTGACCCGCCCCCCACTGTGGGTCTGGGGCCAGGGTCCCAGAGAACCCCAGTTTGAAAAGCAGCAGTCTAGAAGAGCGTTTGTTCACGGGGAGGAACTAAATCACGGCCTCCTGGTCTTCGCCATCTCCAGCCCCTCGTCCCCGAGTGGAGGAACACCCCCCCCTGCACCTGGCGGTTTCCCACGCATCGGCGGGCTCAGTCTGACTTTGGGCTGACCCTGGGACCCACACACGCCGGCAGTGGCGCTCAGAGTAGGTCCCCGTCTTCAATGGTTTAGTTTCTCGTGTCGAGGTCGTTTTCTGGTTTGTAGAAGTCCTGTTTTTCAGAGGTATTTGCAGCCTCCTGGTGGTCTGGGTTGAGGACACGGCGTGACCGTGTACGCGCAGCAGCCGCGGAGGAGGCAGAGGGTGCTCGCTCCTTGCTGGTGGCGCCCTGCCTGGCGTCCGGGACTTGGCTCCGGTGCCACGTAGGTCCAAGTAGTGGCCAAAATGTGATGTCTCCCCGAGATGCAAAGGCCGCCCCGACCTCTCCCGCCCAGAGATGGGGTGATTCCGGATCTGGAACTGGAAGTTCTCGGAGGGATTTTTCTTCCACCTGCCCATAGATCGTCAGATTCGGTGAGACAAGCGTGTTTTTTCATAGCACCAAATTGACTTGAGTTTATGTGGGCACAGAGATATTTGTTACCACCGCACAGATGAAGTCACCTCACTTCTAACCGTGGTGGCTGAGGGAGCGGACTTCGCACCCGGGGGACCCATTTCTCGAGTGTGTCGTGCCCCCACCCCCGTAGACTCTCGCCTGTCAGGGAGCAGACGTCCTGTGGACATTGCCATCATACGCGGAGCCGACGTCTCTTGGTGGTCTCTGTGAAAAACTCCAACATTTTCCCCGAGAACGGACTCAGAATTAAAATCAGATACGTGAGGAGAATGCACTCTGCCGCCCGTTTGAAGCTGCACCGTCATGAAGGCACCGGGAAACCTCAGTGTCCTCGCTTCGTCCCAACTTCCCTCAACACCGTGACTTTTTCCTCGTTTTGTCAACAGCTTTATGAGATCCACTGCACGTACCCCACAATTCGCCCCTGAAGTGTGCAATCCACGTGTTCCGTAGGTTCACAGAGCTGCACAGCTGTCACCGCAATCTAGGACTTTTCCGTCACCCTCCAAAAAATCCCTTGTGCCCAATAGCGGTGACTCACCCGTTCCCCCTCCCCGGCCCCTCCGACAGCCCTGGGAACCACTGCCCACTTCCCGTGCGTGTAGCTCAGCCTGCCCTCGACACTGCGTGCCAGCGGACTCATACGACACGGTGCTGCGTGACTGGCTTCCTTCACTTTGTGCGTGAGGTGCATCCGCGTCGTAGCAGGTGCGTCTGCTTACGCCGGCTGGTCTGTAACTCAGTGACTTACGCAGGGGTCACGGTGGACGCTGGGCTGTTTGCAGTCTCGGCTCTTGTGACCAGGGCCACCGTGGGCGTGTGTACAAGCTCTCGTGGGGGTGTCACGTCCTGGGGATGTACACCCGGGACCGGAACGGCTAAGTAACTCCGTCTGCGCGTCCAAGGGTCTCCCCGACCAATCTCCGGGGCGGCGGCAGGGGGGCCCGGCCCTCCCCCAGCTTCTCACCACACCCGTCACCGTCCACCTCCGTCCACAGCCATCCTTTGCACCGCCGTGGCCCCGACGCTGAGTGCTGTTGGCACCATGTCTTCTTCAGAGAGATGTCTGCTCAGGTCATTTGCCCGTTTTTAAACTTAGGTGATCGTTCTGATCATTACCGAGCTACAGAGTTACTGACGCGTTCTGGAAACAGGCCCCCTGTCAGGTGTGTTATTGGCGAGTGTTTCCCTCCGCTGGGCGGGTCGTCTGAAGCTTCTGGACGGGGGTGTTTGCAGCCAGGTGCCGTAACCGTTGAGCTGGCCGTATTGTTCCACTGTGACTGCGGCCACTTTGGGGGCCCCTGAAACCTGCTCGCGCACCCAGATTTCTAGCGGGGTGCTGTGCTCGGCACAGCTTTGTGCAGAATTAAATTCCCAGTGCCACTGGCTTTTCTCGTAACAAAGCAGGGAAGGAGAGGAGTCTCTAGCTTGGTTCCCACAGTGAACAGGTAAGCGTGTTTCAAAGAAACCGGTTTTAACTCTCTACGAGCACTCGGGTCTGTGGCTCTCAAAAGAAACAGGGTCCAGATGGCTGGAGTCCAGTCAATTTCAATGGTCCTGTACTGTGGCCACCGTTCGATTTTGACACAGGCACCTAATGTGTGGAGCCCCGCCCCACCCCCCCGTGGGGTGACCTTGTGCTGTCCTTGCTCTCCCGCAGAGGCGAATCCGGGTTCTGAACCTGCCGCAGGAAACCAGGACCCAGAGGCCGGTGATGGACGGCAGGTGGGGACATGCCTTAGGCTGAATTCACGTCAGCCGGCAAAGTGACAAGCTCTGCTGGGTTGGCTGTGTCTTGGGCAAGGTGATGCCTTTGTCTCTCGACCATTCATCATCCGGTTCCGTTTAGGGTCTTATCACCGCAGAAAGAAAGCAATCTTTTAGTTTGCTCTTTTCAGTGAAATTCATGTGCCATTTTTATTTTTATGTCACCTTTAAAACGTCTCGGCTGAATGCAGACAGGGGAGTGTGTGAGTGTTCCTGCACGCATGCCCATCTGCGTGCCGCCCCCACACAGCCCTTTGGCTGCTAGAATCGTAGGCTATATGTTAATTTCTTGCTATAATGTCATATCAAATTTAAATGCCTGGATAGAAAGCATGGTATTTTACAAGTTAAATAGGAATATCTACTAAAGACTCACAAATATAAATTATGATATTCTCGTTGGATTAAGCCTTAACGAGCAATTTTAAGTTCCAAGCCAGAACTCGAGGAGCCCAGGTTAAAGCTTGTCGCGTAGGCTGCAGGTGACCAAGGGGCTCCCTTCAAGGAGCTCACAGTCTGCTTAAGGAGATGAGCATCACGTTCTGGGAATGATTGTGAGTGCGCCAAGGTTCTGTCCGTGCGTGGCTCAGACAGAAGGAGCCCACCGTGAGTAGATCCACTGCGGACCCGCGAGCCGTAGCAGAGAGTCTTGGAGGGCTGCACTTGTCATGGGCATCATGAGCCAGTGTCCACTGGCCACGGGCCTCGGGGACCAGGACCCAGTGCAGATGGCTTGGTTGCAAGTTGCAGCTTCTCCCCAGCTGGGATCTGTAGACGAAGTCTGTTTGGATGTGGTCTAGGGGATGCAGAAGGGAGTAGGGGTGACCTCGGGCACGGGGGGCTAGTTCCAGTGATGAGCCTGTGCCAGCGGAGCCAGGGAGGGCAGGAACGGGCACCTGTGGGGCGGCAGCTGCGGGAGACCCTGGGGCGGCCCGGCCCGCAGTTGCGACGTCGGCAGAAAGTGGCTTTGCTGTTGAAGGGTCTGTGTGCTCCCCTGACCTCAGAGGCGCAGGGCTCCGAGCTCACGGCCTGTCCACGCTCGGGCCACATAGCACCCATCCCGTGAGGCCATGAGGGCATTGGCCAGTCGGGCCACCGACGGACGGGCACCGCAGCCTCACCCCGGCCCCCCGAGCAGCTGCCATCCACCCTGGCTGGATCAGCTCCCGGCAGCTTCGGTCACCCGGGTCAGGGTGCACGGCCACTCTGGACAGGACGAAATGTGGGGGCCACCCCGTGTCTGCTCCTGGCTCCACGTCTCAGTTCCCCGCAAGCTCACGCCCAACACCCAGGTGGGTCACACGGCAGACTGGTGCCATGGGGAGGCTTTGAGAGGACAGGGAGACCTTTCCTCGCTGTCATTAGTGGACTGCGATGTCCCCGTTTAAGTGGACTTTGAAACTTCGCACACTGCTCGCGAGCACTTCCCAGACCGTTCGTCCAGACCCGTCTCGGCCGGAGCCGTCCGTGCAGGGCAGGGCGCACGTGACCTGCACAGAGGTGTCACTCCCCGGCCACTCCAGCGGGAAGCGGCTCCTCGGGGTGCTCTCAGCGTGCTGGCAAACCGGAGCCCCTCCCTGTTTTATCCTTGTCCCTCCTTTCGCCGTGGACCCTCTGGCATGTCGTCCCTCCGGTCCTGCGGCCCGCCCCTTCTCCTGAGCGGCCTTGGAGGGGAGAGGCCTTCGGGCCGGTGGAGAAGTTCTCGGCTGCGGCCGCTCCCCTCCCACCGGTAAGCGGCCAGGTGTCCAGTCCCTGCCCCGCCCGGCACCAGCTGCCCGTTTGGCTGGTGTCGGGGTGTCTTCACATCCCCCCGTCCCAGCAGCAGGAGTAAGGAGCGCGTTTGCTGGCCACGGGCGTCCCCAGCCCGCCCCCGAGGCTCGGCCACCCTGAGGCTCCGTGGCGATGCCTGTGCCTTCGCCTCGCAGCTTCGGTCAGCAGAACCCGCCGGCTGCCTTCCGCGGTGCCCGGCCACCCATGGGTGTAGGGTGGTATGAAGGCCCCCGGCACCCTCGGGAACCCCGTCTCACGCCGGAGCTGCTTCCCCAGATGACCCATCGTCTCCCCACCGCTCACAGCACCGTCCCTGCTTCTCCACAGACCTTCACAGCCGCTGTCGCTCTGTGAGGGTCCCGAGAAGGCCGGGCTCGGCTCCTGCTCCGTGTGCCTCGTCGTCACCGGGACCCCACTGCCTCGTCATCGGCACTTTGACTCCGTCTCGACAGCAGACACGTCTTTCCTGCTCCTCGTCACTTCCTCCGACACCGTCCTCGCTTTGCGAGCCCCGCAGCCCCAGAGACAGCCGGGCGCTGCCCACTCCGGCCCGGTGAACTCGCTTTCAGGTGCAACAAGGAGCTTCACGGGGAAGCGTTTACAAGTAGATTTGAGCTGTGTGTGTTCACGTCGCGACAGCGTCGTTTACGTGGATTCGAGAGCGTTCTACGCATTCCGTGCACGAGTGAGGACATGGGGCTTGGTTTTCATTACTCCCCGTCTGTGACGCACGCGGCCTGGGGCGCTTGGCGTGTGCGAATGGGGTCACCGGGCAGTCAGGCCCGAGGCGGACAGCGAGCTATTTTTGTTTGTTTTTTTAATTTCTAATTCCTTCATTTATCACTTTTTTGTTTTTTTGAGGTGAGGACAAGAAGTATTTTGCTGTTTTTTTTCTTTTAAGAAGCACTAGATATGCAGGATATTTTAATAAGTTGCTCCCTGAGTCTACGAGGCAAAAGCAATAGGACTAACATAATAAAAATGACTTCGAGTTTAAAATTTAATTTCCTACTGATCGTGATGGGACCACGTTCAAAGTGCACGCGTGTCCCATTTGCCAATCTCTCCGCTTTGTGAAGAAAGGAGCTGCTTTCACTGATTCCTGCACGTCTGAAATTCCCTTTCACTTGTGATGGTTCATACGCTGCTGTATCATCTGGTTCGGAAACCAGGGCCAGGACGGCAGCTTCTGTGCTGAGCTGCTGTTTCGGGTCCCGTGACCTGTTCAGCCAGCCTTGGGTGCTGATTCTCAGATGGGTGAGGCGAGCTGCAGCACCAGAGGGCCTTCGGTCCATCAACGGCGAGATGTCCCGAATTCCCAAGGCAGCGCGTCAGAGGGGGTTAGATGGATTCAGACAGGAGACGTCGCCTCTGCCTGGAGTGACTCATCTGCTCCCTCACGGAAGCGTCTCGAGTGAGGTTCTCCAGCAGGCCGGGCGCTCGCCCCCTCCAGCTTCTGAGGGCCCCGGGCATCCGGGCTCATGGCAGCCTCTCTCTCATCTCTGCCCGCCATCACGAGGCACTCGGTGTGTGTGCCATCACATGACCTCCTTTCTGGGACAGCCCCCCCCATGGCAGGTGACGGCCCACCCTGCTACCGTGTGCACCCATCGTGACTAATACGTCCGCAGTGACTGTGTCCCAGACAAGGTCCCATTGTCAGGGACTGGGGGCTAGGACTTCAACACATACTTCTCCAGGGGACACAGTGCAGCCCCTCACCATGCCTTTACCTGGCAGGCCCAGCACCGCCCGGCTGGACACGTTCTGCTGACACTCCAGAGACCTCGTCACCATTGAGCTCTTCGCTTTGCTCACATCTGCTGTCATTCAGAGACGCCCCAGCACCTTCTGGAACGAGAGGGTGTGGCTGATATCTTTGCCGAGCCTGACACTGGCTCTCTCCATCCTCTGGTAAAGATTCGAGCGTGCGTCCCGGGTGCCCTGCACCCTGAAATAGCACCTTCTGTCTCCAGATCCGATGGAGAGCTGACGTCACAACCGGAGTCTGTCCACCAGCCTCGCCTTGACGTTCATCTGCCAGACCCCGGGGCCCTCATTCCGGCCCCCTCCTCCGAGCCCGCCGACGTGGACACCAGCGACGTACTGTTCTCATCGTAGCTCCCGCTATTTCCAGGTTTTAAGTGGAAAGTGAAAAGGACGACCAGGAAAAGCAGCAGCCGCCCCAGCCAGACGGACGCAGGCCGCGGCGGGGAAGCTGCTCGCCACCTCCGGCCCCCGCGTCTTTCGCTTGAGTTGTTCATCTCACCCGCAGGCGCTCTCCCCGCCAGTCTGTGAGCCCCCCACATCACCCCTGTGCTCCTGACAGCGAGCCCTGACCCAGCCAGGCCCCCGACCCGGCTCTGACGCCCGCCCCTCATCGTCCGTGCACCTCACGTTTCGCATGCCCGGGACCTCGACATCGGCGTTTGGGGGCACAGGGTCCTGTCTCCCCACTTAGCTTACACGTTTCCTGCGTTCGTTTACATCATAAGAGTTTCGTTTATCTTGTTTACCAAGTAAGCGAGTCAGAAATTCTGGACATGCTTCTAACAAATACAACTTGTGTGGGCCTAAACATTTCTCAAACATCTTTTCTGAGGCTGGCGTCACATGCTGTGTTTTTAAGGAAGAGATGTTGGGGACACAGTAATGTGTCTAAAGCACAGCACCACGTGTCCCTAGTTTCTGCTAAAATGCGGCCTTGGAACAACATTAAAAGCTGCACGTCCAGCGTTTCCAGTCTCCAAAAGTGCCTTTAGGCGCTGACCGAAAAAACAGGGATGGAACAAAGGCCTCAGGGCAGAATGCATCGGTAGTGCGGCTGGCTTTCCATAAAACGTGCCGGTTTCAAGGACTTCTGTTCTGCGGCACGCCCTGTCCGTCCAGTGAGGGGCGGCTCCGCTGGGCCAGTGACTCAGGCTGGCTCGTGTTCCAGCTGCAGGGTGACCCTTACCAGGACGGTTGAGGTGTGTTCCCAAAGCCACGCACAGAGTCCAGCAGCTCCGCAGACTGTCCTGCCTGTTCCTTTTCTTTCTTGGCGTGAAAACCAGCACAGGTGCACGGCCAGCCCGTGTGCGCCCACTTCCGCGGGAGGCGTGGAGCCGCGCGACCCCAGGGAGCCTTGGGCTCTTGCTGGGGGTAGGAGGCAGCTGGCCCCGCAGCCAGGATGCCCGCTTCAGTGCAGCCGTCTGTTTCCAGAAAGAGCTGGCTCCTCCCTACAGCACTTGACTTGGGAAAGGGCAGTGATGACGGCATCAGGGGAGGCACGTGGCTTATTTCAGCGGATTCACAGGGCCCACGCTTTTCCCGCCTGTTGCGCACGCCAGCCCGGCCGCCCTCCCAATAAGCCCCATAGCGGCCGAGCTCCTTCCTGGTGAGGCCCCGAGCTCGCAGGTGCACAGCCGCCCTGGTCCTGGGTGCTGGGCATGGTCTCGGGCAGATGTGGGAACCTGGACCAGGGCACGATTCCGGCCGTGGCCCAATAAACAGCATCATTTTCAGCTTCCGGGAGCCCCTGTATACGTGATTGGGGCACACCAGAAATCCAAGGCTAGGGGGTTGCTCCCCACCCCCCAGCAAAGCCGGCAGGTGTGGGGCTGAGGTGCAGGAGCTGGTCGGTCGGCCTGTGACTGCTTCTCCTCAGGGCTGTGATTCACGCACATGCGCAGCTCCAGGCCGCGGGAAGACGGCTGGGTCCACGGCCGGGGCCCTCCGTGCAGAGGGGACAGCGGGGAGAGGGGCGTCCTCGGCCACGCGCAGTCCCCGGAGCGACGGGCCCAGACGTGTGACTGGAGCGCAGGGGGCTTCCCCACCTACCTTATACTAGTTCCTACGGACAGTTTAAATGAGACGGAGGCGTTTCCAGCAGAGCCCCCCACGCTCCCAGTCACACGTGGACACCAGCGGATCAGGCGTCACGTTGGCGTCCATTACCCACCGCAGCCTGGGCCGGGGCACAGGAGCCTGGGATGGACCGCGGGAGATTGGGCTGGACAGCAGGGGACGGGGCTGGACCTCGGGGAGCCTGGGCCGGACCGTGCGGAGAGCCTGGGCTGGGCCTTCTTCCTGTGTTGACGGTGTTCAGGGCATAGCCCAATGGCATCTCCTGGCCGTGAAATAGATTTTGAGGTGCACGTTTTTACTGGCACTTCCCTGGAGTCCCCCTACCCCCCTCCATGAGCTTATGAAATTACTGTAAGTGAAGCAGATGAGTGACTGTGTCTCGCCATGAACTGTGTCATCGTTAAGCAGAACCCAGGTACGTTTACGCCCGTCACATGCTGTAGCAGAGTGTGAGAACCAGCAAATTTGCACGTTTCTTCGCGACCAAATTCACTCTTTTGTGTGCGCTTCCTGCTTGGCAGCGCGGCCAGCCTCGCGGGGGAGCGGGGATGTCGTCATTCTAGGCGCTCTCTCGGCCGTCGCCACTTTTAATAAGCGCCCGAAAGGAATTCGGCAGGCTTAGCTTCCGTCCTCCATGACGTGCTGTGACGTGCAGCATGTGTGTGTCCCTCGTCACATCTGGGCGCCGAGGGAACCCGGTTAGGTGTGGTGCCCGAGTGTCCCACGCTGCCCCAAGACCACGGCTACGAAAGTGCGCCGGACGCCCAGCCCTTCTGAGCCGTTTCTCCAGCCGCCGGTTTTCTCCTCTGCTGTCTCGAAGTTGTGCAAGACTCTCGTGTTCAGTCTCTGAGACACACGGGGGCAAAGTGGAGGGGTCACGTTCCCGGGTCAAAGGTGACTGAGATGGGCCGGCTAGAGCCTGGCCACTGATGCTGGATCGGGCTGCACCAGCGGGCGGGGGCCTGCTCACCGAGCATAATGTCAGTGCTTTTAGCTCACGAACAGCTATTTATTTGGTCATTTCCGGCAACTAATTTATGTGTGTTTTGATACTTTGAAAAACATTCACATTTAGAGTGAAACGTATCAAGTTGCTTTATCTTAACTGCAGTTGATGTTGAAATAATTATTTGTTTTTTTCCGAGTTTAGTACATGTATATACTTTAATTCTATTTTCCCCGTGAAGTTTTTAAAAATAAAAGAAGTCAGCAATCAAATTAAGATAAGTTGAATGAATTTCAAAGTAGCGGAAAGCATGGAGGATAAAAATATACTGAGGTATTTTTCCTAAACCTGCAAATTCTCATCCACAGCAAGTTACAAAGATATTTAAATTCTGAAACCAGCTTATCATTACACTGCTATATTTTATAGCTTTTAGTATTCAAGAGGGTTTTTTTTCCTACTCTGTTAAATTGGGTACATACTGGCAGACCTTACATAAGAACCTCTAAAAAGTTCTTTCAAAATATTCTGCCTTTTTAGTTGATAAAAATCACATCTAACTTTTTTTAATAAGAATTTTATTACTATCTGCTTATTTTTTTGGTACTTTTTTCCATAGAGAAAATAAATGCCTGTTAAATTGTTTATGTTACGTGAAGAATTTGGTAAAAATTAATGTCATACTGTAAAACTTGCGATGAAACATAACTCACAGATCTGTGGCACATGGACGCATCATTAGCTCGTGACCTGTAATTTGTACTTCATACTCATTGACAGCCAGTTCCTGATGTCACCGGGGCTGAGCTGCTGTGACCGGGTCAGGAAACGCTCATTTAAAAATCTCTCACTCTCCCTGGAAGATTGGTTTTATTGGGCCCCCGTTCAAATTAAAAGGCTTTGTTTCAAAAAGCCTGTGCCCCTAGCCCTCAGCCTAGCAGGTCCGATGACCGCTGATGGCACAGCAGCCCTGTGGGCCCAGATGCGCCTTCCCCGCGCCCTGATCGTTGGGCCCTCCCGCTCAGGGACGCTCCCGTGACGAGCCCTAAGGACCTTCAGATCCAACCAGTGCGTGTCCCAGCACAGTCTACGTAGTCCGGAGTGAAGGAGGGTGTCGAGGGAATGGTCACAGCGCAGGACTGGCCGCCCAGCCCCCAGCCGCCGACCACTCGTCTACAGCCTGGTGTTCTGCTCCTGTCCCTCCCTCGGTTTGGGGAAATCCCGAACCCCACCTCGGGGGGCAAAGGCTGTGAGAGGGGCCATCAGCTGCCTCCTGGGGAACAGGGTGGACCCTTGCATCCAGGCGGGTGCGCGGCGGGGTGGAGAGGGCCCGGGGTCAGAGTCCAGAGGACACATGGGACTGGGCACCCGGGGGGGCTCGGGGCCTCCCCTCAGTGCTCATGCCCGTGTCCCCATGGGGGTCATATCAACAGTGGAATGGGTATTTGAGTGGATTTTCAGGTAAAGAATCACAGGCAGCGTGTGTGTGTGTGTGTGTGTGTGTGTGTGTGTGTGTGTGTGTGTGTGTGTGTTTTGCTGGCGTGTGTGTGTGTGATGAGGGGGTTTTAATTGCTGTGAGTTTGGGGCTCTAACCATTTAGAGGTGTGATGTCCCTGTTTCTTCTCCCCACACCAGACATGAGTGACACCCAGTCTCGCCCAGTCCTGGGGCGCTGGCCAGCAGTGTTAGCTATCCCTGGGTGCGCCTTGCCTGCTGTCAAGTGTGCCATGGACCTGTGCTGCCTCACTCATGGGGTGTTACTGGGGGACAGGGGTGAGACTGTGGGGGAGAGCCGGTCACGGGGAGGCATCGCTTGTAGAGCCTGATCTGTGAGATGCCCCGCATTTGTGGTGTGCTGGACGCCCAGCCTTCTCTGCAGCCCGGTGGACCCCTAACCCGCGGGGCTGCCCTCTTCTGACACCCAAGCCCTGTGAAGTATCTGCAGGTCTCATAAGAAGGCTCCCTGGTGTGCCCGTCTCCTGTCCCCTCCCTGACCCATTCCCCAGGCCCCTTGTGCCTGCAGCCGAGCTCCTGAGCTCCGGCCCAGCAGTCCAGAAAGGCCCAGGCCCTCCTGCCTCTGCCTGCCCCGTGGGGTCCGGATGAAGGGCGAGGAGGGCCGGGGGGAGCGGAGCTACCGCTTGCCTTCCCGCAGAGCGCTCTCTCGGTGTAGTTCCGTCCAGGGACACGCGTGGGCTTGGTGAAGCCTCGGCTTCCTTTCTGACCCGTGGACGGTCATGGGACAGGCCGGCCAAGTGCTCTGCAGCCGGGACCTGAGGCCGCCCATCTCGGGTTGGGCTCAGCCGGTTCCTGAGTCCACGTGGCCCGTCCCCACTTTGCTGAGGGCCGTGCACCCTCCCCCGCCCCAGCTCTTCCCGGTGCCACGTTCTCTGTGAGCTGCCGTGTTCTCCGTGAGGTGTCTCTGGTCGTCAGAGCAAGGGACAGGCCTGCTGTGATGGGGGTGACAACCCAGCGCCCCTGGGAGTGTGTCACAGAAACACAACTCTCCAGAGCACTTTAAATGCTGCGAGCTGATGAAGCACCGTGACCGTCACGTTCACGGCTGGGGTGCCGTCTACTATGTATCCCCGTTTTCTCTCACTAGGAGATCAGAGAAATTATCCTCAAATTATTTCATTGTCTGTTTTTCCCTCTCGAAACATTGTTTATCAATCGTATAGTGGACTTTTTGGAAAGGTCCATTTTTAATCTAGAAATGAGATTATTATGTGATCTTTATATCGTGGGAGGAAAAACTGAGGAAGATATGAAATTGTGAAATTTAGTAACATTAAACGCCGAGAACACTATTTAGTAACGTCGTGCGCGGTGAGCTGTGCTCAGGTTTCGCAGGCCTGCGTCCTGGTGACATGCGCCCACCTCCTAACGGCCTGAACTCACCAGGACTCACGACGACACAGGGCGTTTGTCTTCGCCAAACGCAAATTTGTGCTTAGCAACATTTAAAAAAACGTTTTTCTCTACATTTTCTTTAAATACCATCTCCTTACAACCAGCAGTGCGATGAGAAGGTATTTTAAATCATCACAGTAGCATCGCCACCTCCAGGTCCAGGCGGGCAGTCCCTCCCCCGGGGGCAGAGCACTGCGAGGTGGTGGCCGCACAGGGTGGCACGCAGAGGGGCAGCCTCCCGTGAGGGGCTCTGCGGCCACTCTGCACAGAAAGCAGTTGTCACCTCCTGGGCCCACTGCCACGTGGGTTTTGTAATAACTTCCAAAAACAGTATAAACATGACTCAAAAAGGGCTGACCCAGAAAACAGAACAACACGATGGCAAACAGTTTACTGAACAGCGTGCTTGTGTGCACACCCACACGCACGCGCACACATATGTGCGCACACATACACACTCGCGTGTGCTCATGAAAGCTGGACGCAGACACGGCCCGGCCGGCATGCTGGGTTGGTCTGTGTCCCACGGCCTCTGGCTCTGCGTCCTGGTCCACATGGTCGTGGCCGTCAGTACTCCGGCCGCACTGACCGGGGTGACCACTTCTCTCCCCCGGCCTTCCCCACTCCATGCTGAGGGGCGATGCAGACGCTTTCGTGCGTGTGTCTCCAAACGCGCTCGTGTTGAGGTTGGCTTTTAAAGCAGACTCTCCCCCCCTCACTGCCGTTCTGAGGTCTCTGTGGACCCTCGCAGTCCCGGGGTCAGGGGTGTGATGCTTTTCTCTGCGTAAGAACAGCCCGGGACCCGTGGTGCAAGTTCACGAGCTGGACCCAGAGGTCCAGGCGTGCTGGCCGGGCCCAGCACCCTGCCCGGCAGGAAGCACCTGCAGGCGAGGTGCACGCCATCACCTGAGGGCCAGCTTTGCGAAGCCTCGCCTACGTGGAGCCCGGCGGTCAGCACTGAGTTTCCAAGCCACAGTTGTAAGAAAGAAGAGACCTGTGTTACCGTGGGAGCCCAGCCTCTTCAGATGCTCGTGTGGCGCCACGTAATCCAGCAGCGCCTGGCGGCACCGTCCAGGGCCCCATCTCCGCCTTCCAGAAGGGAGAGAAGCCGGGTGCCAAATGCTGCGGCTCCTGCCCAGGCACGTGGCTCCTGCACCCCTGTGCCAGGGCTTGGCCCCTGGCAGCCCGTCCAGCACCCTTGGGTCTGCGTGTGGTGGGCGGCCTGGCCCTCGGCGTGGCTTCTGCGCCTGGCACCGGGAGCCTTCTAGTCCATCAGGCAGCTCAGCTCGTCTGAGACACTTCCCATCAAGTCCGCAGTCCGAGGGTGAGGTGGCCACGTGCTCAGGGGCAGGGTGAGGGGTGCCCGGCTCTGCTCTCGGGTGTAGGGGCGCCGCCCGAGGGCTCGGGAGCCGGGGTTCCAGTCCTGCCTCGCCCCGTGTGCGACTTCGAGTCCCTCTCTCGTCTTTGGAGCCCACTGCTCATCTGAAAGGAGCTGACTGGTTCCCCAGCGAGCCCCCTTCCTCCCGAAGTTGTGTTCTGAGCCAGGCGGTGGCGGGAATCCTGTCTGTGAAGAGAGACGACCACCCCCAGTGCTCGGGAGGCAGGGGACCCGTCCCTTTCGCTGTCACCGTCACTCATGGGGCGGTGGGCGTTGTTCGAGCGCGCGGCTCTCTGCACGTCAGCTGTTCACTAGCGAAAGCACGTGTGGAAGGTCACTCGGCCTCTGCGACGTCACAGTGCTGAGCTGCTTCCAGCTGCACAGACGATCCACGGAAAGCGACACCGAACTCCTCGGGCAACGGGCGCTTTATCAGCTAAAACAGCACCTGGCTCTTCCCTCTCAGAATTCAGTGTGTTCACCGTGTGCCGAACGGGACAGACAGGACGAACCGCCGGCCGTGGGGCGTGCTCTCGTCCTTGCCGGATTTGGCATCCGGTCTCCAGCGAAGCCAGCGCCCAGGACGGTCCCCAGCGTCCGAGCGCCCCCGCCCAGCCCTGGCCACGGACAGCGCGGCGTCTCACTCCGCTCCCCACGCAAAGACAGCAGCAAAGCGACGCCGCCACCGCCGCGCTCCCCCCGGCGTGCGGGCGCGAGAGCTTCCCTCGTCCCCAGCCGCCAGGCCGACGCGTGTGCCGCAGCGTGTGCCGCAGCCTGGCGGCCCCCGTGTGTGGCTGAGGCCACAGTGCCCGCGGTCGTTGGTCAGCGGGGTTTGCACGGGAAAGGGGACCTTTTAAAGTGTGTGCCCCATGCCGACGTGCTCGTTTAAGATCATGCTCATCTGTTGGCAAGAACAGGGACCCCACGAGCTCTTCCTGGCTGTTCTCGGCGTCTTTATGAGGCTATCATGTATTTTAAGGTAATTAAAGTCTTATTTTTATAGAGTCTCTGATTCAGATATTCACTGCGTCAGAGAGTCCTGTTCTCCAAGCCACCTGACTGGTTAACGTGGTTTCCTGGTAATTATTTGAGTGAGTTCTGTTTCCGTTGTACCGTTATGTTTCTGGAAGTGTCTGTCGACACCCTCGTGGTCAGCCGTGGGCCAGTGTCCTGGGACCCAGGACGGGGTGGGGCGTCTGTGTCCGAGCTGCCCATGTGGCTAGGACGTGTGTCGCGGCCTGTGGCGTCGCCGGACTGAGCCTTCGCCGGACTGAACAGACACAGGTTCACTTCTCTTTTGCGTCTGGGCCCTTTATTAAGTTTTTAGAGGTTGTCGTTAATTTATTTCAAAATTGGCAGAACCCTAGCCTACCCCGCCACCCAGCCTGTTGACGGGTCAAGGGTTCGGCCGCAGCCCATGTGGGCCTGAGAGACAAGCTCGCTTTGCAAACCGTCAGCCCCGGGACGGCCTGGGCCCCTTCCCCACCAGCGCTCCCGTGTCCCAGACTTGGAACGCAGGCGGTCTGTCCCCTGGCCTCATGTGTGCGTGTGTGGTTTGCTGTCCGTGACAGAGAGGAAGGTAAATTCCTCTCCCTGCTCGTCCCCAGCAGCAGGCTGTCCCCCTCCGCCCGGACTGTGGAGTGACATTCCCGTGTGTGCATGTGATGGGACCTGCAGTCCATAGGAGCGAAGCCAGAGTGGGGGGCGGGGCCTTCTGCAGTGGGGTGCACTCCCCAAAAGGCGGGCGGGTGGCAGCGTCTCTGGAGCTACTCTGCATCTGGTGCAGCTTCACTGACCAGGGAGGGATAAGGACACCGTCATGTCACCGCCCTCTCCCCGTGCAGGCGGCCCCCAGCAGGGCGGGAGGGACAGTTTCTGCGTGGTCCCTGACTGCTCCTGGGCACTCGTGGGCACTCACAGGCGAGACCGAGGGGCTCCGTGTGCAGAGGCGGCCTGCCTCCCCTTCCATGGCCTCTGTCCCCTGACCACGGACCAACTCCCTGTTCCCTCCTCCAGGTGGGCAGTGCTTAGACTCCAAGAAGTGTTCCTGGGGCAGCGGTCCCCAACCTTTGTGGCATTTCCGTGAAATCCGACACCCCCCTGGGGACAGCTAGGTGACAAGCCGCCATCCATCTGTCCTGGGGACACAGAATTGCCCTTGCACACGAATCATTTTTAAATTAATTTTCTGTTTTATAACATGTTTTTGTTCTTAATATAAAACTAGTAATCGGATAGGTCCGTGTCCGAAATTCTAAACACCTCCCTTCATTTCACGAAGATTCATCGCCCGGCGTGTGGGGGACACTGCCCCAGGGCGCAGAAAACGTCGCCAAGGCAGACTCCTTCCTGAACCCCACTGCTGCGAGCCGAATGCACGATCTGGGGGGCACATGCGTTCTTTCTGAATTTTACACCTACATAGGAATTTCCTTATAATTTTAAACATAGAAATTGTATCCTAAAAAAAGTTATTGTAGTACGAGTGTGTTCCCATGTCACCAAACAGTATCATAAATAAATAGCATTTTTTATGTAACGGTCAGTGGTATGTCTTTAATTTACGTAAACAATACAGAACGTTTTGGGTTCTTTTTCCCTAAGTTTCCACTGCGAATAACGCTGAGGTGGCCTCCTCACATGTAAGTGTTTGTCCCTGCCTCTGGCTGTTTCCAAAACCCCGAAAGCGACATTGTGTGCTTTGGGACTGTGGTGTTGGCACGAGGGAGCCAGGGTGCCCTCCAGGACGGGCGTTTGCTCCGTGCCGGTGCCGGCGGGTGACCGTGCACGTCGGCTCGGCAAACACTGTCTGTATTTTCAGCCCCTTGGCTAACTCGATGGATTTTTTTTTAACTGTCTCGTCCGTTTAATTTTATCTCTGTGCTAACTGGTGGGACGACTGTGAAAACGCGTCTGTCGGGCATTTGGTCTCCTCGCTCCGTCGGCCACTGCTGCTTGCGGCGTGCTGGGGCGCGCGCGTCGACCTTCGGGTCATCGGCCTTTGGTGCCGCTGGTGGCCCGCAGCGTCGCCTGTGGCTCGTCCTCTGTCCGTCTGCTTTGCCGTCGCTTCTGGACGTCCCTCTTCTCTGTTCCGGCGCTAGTCGTCATGCTGTGTGTGCGTTCCCATTAAGTCAGCGGGAAGGCACTTGGTGGCCGGTGTCAGCGGGGCACGCACCGGACGTCCCCCAGTGCTCCAGCAGCTCTCCCCGTTCACTTGCTGGTAGATCTGCGCTCGGTGTCACCGCGTGCTGGCGCCGTCACAGTGGGCGAGGCTCTCATGTCTGTGGCTTCGGCTCAGGGCCTCGGTGAGTGCCCCGTCCTCTAGCAGGGACGCACGTGACACACCATTGTCACAGTTACACACTCACGATGGAGTTTAGTCCCTGACAGGGCAAATCCCCTGGGATGCTTTTTGGTTTTGCAAAATTTCAGTGCTGCTTTTTGTTATTTAATGTAAAATCTAGAAAAATGTCATCATTTTGAAATCCCAAAAGAAGCCCCTTACAATTTGGGCTTCACCCGGGTTGGTCGTAAACACGAGGCGTTGGAGGTTTTAGTGAGCTGGGTGTGGGGCCGCTTCACAGGCGCGTGTGTGCCGTGCATCGGTCTGCACAGTGCTCACTTTAAATATGGCACCGTTGTATTTGCCACTTATACCTCTTTAAAGCTGTTTTTAAAATTAAGTAAATCGGCAAACCGGATGACGCATCCGTTACACCAGAAAGAATCAACAGCCCCGGCTCCCATCGCTTCTTTCTGTTTCTGTCCACATCTGCTTTCAGGCCTCTGATGCTTGAATCTGCTTTCCACGTACCCTTCCGCTGTTGAATATCTCGTCACTGCTTTGGCTGTCTCGTTCCCTGCCGCACTTGCTGTCTTGCTAGTTTGGATTTATAAGAGTGGAATCGAGCTTTGTTTTGTGGCGAAACCGTCTGTGATTAGAGCTACTGTATTTATTTTGGTTTGTGCTCCTGGCATATGCTAAATCTATGCACACGCTGCCTTCAGACTACATTTGTAGTTCTTCCCACTTCTGTGCTCATTGCGGTAGAATGTGCCGGGGAGTGTTGAGTAATGGCAGTAATTATGTAAGCCTTCGTGAGACCTGTAGTTTTGTGGTGTTGTCGTTGTCGTTGTTGTGTATGAAATAGAACAGAAATTAGAGCGTTGCCGTCAGAGACATTCATTTCTGACCGCGGAACCGTTCGTCACAGCTGCCAGGATTTCCTTCCTCTCAGGCAGGCAGAGGGCTGCAGAGACCACCTGGAGTGCCCCTCGCCCGTGCCCGTCACGGTCACAGTCATACGGCCTGCGCCGCTGAGGCCACGTGCCCCACAGCGGTCAGTGAGCCGTCCTCGGGGCAGAGGCCCGGGCGACCCGCAGTTCTGTCCCTGGGAGCTGGCACAGCACCGAACACAGGTGGCAGTCGGCACCACACGAACGAACCCGGGGCTCGGGCCACACCGCGTGTGACCATGGGATCACTCCCCCCGCCACCACGTGAGTCCCTGAGCTTCCTTCCCAGGGGAGACTGCGCGGCCCACACTGGTGTCACAAGCTTTCCGAGCCCCAAAGTACAAAGAGAAACTGTTAATCTCTGCTGGGAATCGTCACTCTGGGGGCAGAGGAACGAGGACAAGCCGGACTCATCCCCCGGGGTGGCAGGCCTGGGCGTCAGGCTGCAGCCGCCGCCCCCCCATGCGCCGACTCGGCAGGGCGCCCGTCCTTACCAAGGGGGCCTTTTCAGGGACATTTCAGCGGTGCTTCCTCCGAGTCACAGGGGCAGGGAAAGCATCAGTCCCAAGAGGGATCGCGAAGAGCACCCGAGACCTCAGAAAACAGCTCACGAGGACTGGATGCTGAGACAGGGCAGCGAGAAACTTGGCCATAGAAAGGCCAGACGAGGACCCATGACATGCAGATCACCCCGAGCAGGTGCGGCTGATGGGAGGGCGGTTCTGCCTCCGTGAGAGAAAAAGACGCCACACACCAGCGTGCGACATGCAGGGGCGGGGGAGGTGTGGCAGTGAGCTGAGGCCGGGGCGTCCGGCAGCCCTCACCCCCTCAGAAGGGACGTCGCAGATAGAGGACAGGGAACGGGCGGCCCAGACCAGGACCGGCCGCTGGGGAGGAATCCACGCTGAAGAGGAATAAGTCCGTGGGCGCCGGCTGTGAACTCACACCTGCCCTCCTTACAGACGCCTGTGCTGTTAGCAATGAACGTCTGTTATTGAGACTGTAATGTTTTTACCTATATGTATTACAGTAATTAATTTTAATGCACTTTTACATGCATTCCCTGGTAAATGAGACTAAGAAGCTTTCTTGTCCAAAGTCATAAAACCAGGAAGCAGCCGTATCTAGACTGAAACCCAGATTTTCTGATTGGAAAGGCCACGTTCTTTGCACAACACACACTGTCATTTGCTTGTTTTCCAGTCTCAGATTTTGCCGGAAACCTTCAGTAGCCCCAGTCGGAGAAGGTGTGGGGTCTGTGCTGCAGTCACAGACGACAGACGTGTGGCAGATGATGTGCAGGCTCCGGGCCGAGCAGGTTCTCTGACGTCTGACAGATTTGAGAAACCCTGGACTGCGTTCAGTCTGGAAGATGTCAGTAACAACAGACTCGGTTTTCTTTTAATGAGGCCCCTGCAGAATAGGCATCCCTAACTCGGGGCTCCGAGGGTGGGTCCTGGGGCGCATTTCGTGTCTGTGTCATGAGTGCTTTTCCGGGAAGAAGATGCCACCTTCTCCTTGGGGATTTCCGTCAGCCAGGAGAGTTGGGATCCATCGCATGCCACCGAGCTCCCTTTGGTGGTTACAGAGTGGGACGCGCCGTCGAGGGGCCTCCGTGGAGCAGCCGGAGCGCTGTCTTTCGTCTGTCCTGGACACGAGGTGGCAGCTGGCCCGTGGCTGCGCCGCAGTGAGCCACGTTCCCGCGAGGAGGGAGGGAGGCTGCCCCGAGCCGCCTCGTCTCCCAGGCCCTGGGCAGGTTGGGCTCCCCGCGGATCGCCCAGGACAGCAGCCTCCGAGCACGGCAGCCTGAACGTCTGGAGCGTCACCGCAGTCCCGGGGCTGCTCTGAGCAGGTGCCCGGTTCTGACGGGGCAGGGGTGCCCGGTGTGTCTCACGTAAGGCTTTGGCCCGGGCTTGGCTCCGCAGGGACCTAAATGTCATCTCATCGACAAGGCCACCGGCTGCTGCTGGGGCACACTCTGTTTTCCTGGTCCCACCTCGTTTCCTTGGAAGCTGACGCGGGGCAGGCCGGCCGTCCTGCACGGTGACCGGCCACGCCCGCCGTCTCGTGCTGCACCGGAGAGCGCTCCGAGACCAGCCATCTCTCCTGTTCCCCTCGGGGCCTCCTCGGCTCCAACTGTCACTCTGGCTTGGCCACCCGTCCCTCCTTCTGGCTGTTGAGTCACTAGTGTGAGTCCTCTGGTCAGTGTCCTAGTCGCTCATGCCCAGGCCACGTGGCAAGGGAAGTCCAGCACACGTCACGGTGTGCAGAGCCTTGAGGAGCCAGGCGGTGCTGCAGGCGGCGGGGCCTGGGAGGGGACTTCCCGGCACATGGCCTCTCGAGTCACCTTTAGAAGGAGCACGAGGCTCGCCACAGTGGTGTGGCCCGCGGTGCATGCCGTTCCGGAGCCGTCTCTGCAGGAAGCAGAGGCGTGTGGTGGGAGGGACGGGGAGGCCCCGATGCGTTGCTCTTTCTGACTTACCTGGTAGCTCACGTGGACTTTTGTGCACTGACTCACCTGGTCCCCGGGGCACTGTCCACTCTGCGGCTGACGCGCACCATCTGCCGTGTGGGGAGGACCTCCCTGTAGTGAGACGTTGAAATCCCAGGAGAAACCCTTTGGTCAGTCTGTCCCCGGGGTGCGAGCCTTGTTGTCCCCCTGCACTGGCCTGGCCAGCTGGTGCGTGACCGTCAGCCATCAAGGACTCTCTGGGTGTCGTTGGGTACAGGCGATAGGAGACTTGCCGGGGTCCATCTGTGTCCCTCCGGCTGCCCCCCACCGGGGCCGGAACACACAGAAACCCTTTCCCTGAAGGGCCTGCTGACAGCCCAGATGCAGGTCAGCGACGTTCAGGAACTGAAGGGCGTGGCCGCACAGAGGACTCGGGGCCGACGAGGAAGCAGCACAGAGAGCGCCTCACCAGGGACCCCACGGGCCCGCCCTCCCAAATCTCCCAGACAGAGCCGGGGACCCGTGGCACCGACAGCGACGTCACCCAGGGAGTGGTGGCGGTCTCCTCCGTCAGCGGCCTGGGCAGGGGGACCGGGGAGGAGGGACAGAGGGCCAAGCTCGTCGGGCTGGGACACCGCATGCACGTGTTGGGGGGGTTCCCAAACCCTCGGGGAACGTTCTGGAAGTGGTGTTGCCGTGGGCTCCGCCAGTGCAGAGCAGTCGTGAGGGACGGTGGGCGGGGCGGGCCCAGGACCCCAGTTCTGGGCGGGGAGCGGGTCTGCCCTCGCCTCACGCACGCCCCGATGACGTCCGAGGTGCCCCGTCTCAGAGCCGAGTGCGGGCTGATCCCTCGGCTCCAGCCGGGACGTCCGTGGGCAGCAGCCCGTTCCTCAGCCCTGCGAGCCCTGTGTCCCTCCTGCGAGGTGGTCGCCAGACCTGCACGGCAGTTTACACCGCGAGAGCAGAACGTCCCCCGCCATGGGCGTCCCCCGCATTGGCACCCCTCGTCTGCTATCCCCCTGTCCACGTCCCCGGCCCAGCGTGCCCCCCTTTCAGCCCACCCTACTCCCCATCAGCCCCCATCGGCACCCTTCGTCAGCCCCCCCAGCTCCATCGGCATCCCCGTCGGCGCCCTGCCTGGCCTTCCCCCGGCAGAGCTCACAGACGGGGCCACCTGGGGTAATCCCAGGAGGCTTCAGATCCGCCCTGAACCCTCGCACGGAGGGCGCCATCTCTGGGGACGGTGTCTGGGGTCCCCCTGGCTGTCCCCGGCTGTCTGTCACACGCCCATCGCTCTGGCGCTGGACTCCTTCGGCCGGTAGTTACATTGCTCATGGCACCAACTGCTGAGGGCCTACCCCGTCCCGGACCGCTGTCCTCCCCCACGAGGCCCAGCACAGCCGAGGGGCAGAGAGCTGGCTTCAGGCACGATGGCCGGTGGCTCAAAGCGCCCACGGAGCAAGCCTGGCTGTGGCCGAGCACACTCAGGAAGCCTTCTGGACAGGCGGCGGGGCCACCGTGGTGCTGGTCATCAGGACGTCACCGAGGGTGACCGC
Source organism: Pteropus medius (assembly GCF_902729225.1). Taxonomy (NCBI): domain Eukaryota; kingdom Metazoa; phylum Chordata; class Mammalia; order Chiroptera; family Pteropodidae; genus Pteropus; species Pteropus medius. The sequence continues at coordinate 5,562,101 of NW_024340700.1, read as the reverse complement.
GACACGGTGCGGGCATCCCAGAGCACCGAGCCTTCAGAACGAGACACACAGCACACGCGTCCTGAGAGAAGCTGGGGGGAGACCACGCGGGCGGGAAGGGACGATGGCCTGGCCTCGGAAGCCCGCGCTGCCCATCCTCCCCGCCGGCGCGGCTCAGGCGGTGCCCATCTCCCCGTCTGAGTGTCACGGCTTGGAATGGGTCGTCAGCGAAGTTCTTTGCAGAGGGAGGTCAGGGAGCCAGGGGGCCCTCAGCAGGCCAGGCAGCCGCCTTCCGACGGTGAGGGCCCCGCCTTCAGGCCGGCAGAGGGAGCCGGTGTCCTCGCTCTCAGTGAGGCGCCTGCCTGTGTCCTGGTCAGGCGGGGCCCGGGCTCGGTCGCCCAAGCTCCTCTCCCCCTCCCTCACAGGGTGCACACCGGCCTCGGGGGACAGTCAGAAGCACACGACGGGAGGCTGGTTTTCTTTTAAAAGCATATCAGCTACTACCCGCCAGACGCTAGCGAAGCCCCTGGGGGCACCCGGTGTCCGGCCCAGTAACAGCGCCAGCAGCAGTGGGGTGTACCCGCGTGCTGCTGGGGCCGTCGAGTCCACGGGGTGCTGCACGGGAGGGGCCTCACCATGGGGGGCAGGGCTGGCGGGCCCCGAGGGTCCTTCCTACCGGCCCAGGACCAGTGGCTGCCACTCTGAAGGAACGTGTTTCTCGTGGGCGTTGTCTCGTGTCAGAGGTTTAGGTGAATAAATGTGAGTCGGTGGCCGGGGCGCGTGACCCCGAGAACGCGTGAGGCCGTCCAGTGCAGCGGTGTTGGGTCACGGGCTCGTACGCGGATGACGATGGAATCGTTCAGGTTGTGGGCCGCTAACGAAGCCTGCTGGGTCACGTGTCGTAGCCAGACGACGGAATTAGCCGAGCGCGCCGAGCGCCCGCAGCTGTCCCCAGGACCCCAGCCGGCACTGGAGCTCAGGACTCTGTGTAGACGCGGGTCCGTCACCGCGGCGCACATCTCCGTGCGTGGGAAGTGGTGGCGATCGTTTTCAGCGATTCGGAGCAATGTCCTCGGCGAGTTTGCGGACCGTTTGCTCGCGGGTGGAGAACGCGTCGGCGTACCGCCACCAGAGCCTCAGAAGTGTCGTAGGGTTTCTCCAGCCCTGACATCTGTCACAGAGGAAGTGTGTGACCACGACACGCAGCAGGGTACCTGGGGTGGTTGAATGCGGCCGAAGCATTTTGGCAAAATCCCAAGCTGAGACAGACTTTTTAAAACGTTTATGGTTTCTTTGAATATCAGAATTATATACCATGCAAATGATGACGAGAGCGTGGACAGCCCCCAAGACGTGGGACAGCACATGTCTTAGGCCGTCCGTGGGACTGGCTGTCGTCACGTGGGCGTGGTCCTGCCACATGAGGCTTTGCAGACGGTCGCTTTGAGCCAGGCGTCCCGTGGAATGCCAAGCGTGAGGGTGTGACACGCTTTTAAACCGCCCGCACCCTGTGCACGTCCTTCTGTACAAACACAGGGTGACACTGTGCGCCGGCATGTGGCTCGGCAGGAGGGTGCCAAGTACAGGACAGCTTTTCGCACAAAGGGACCAGGCTGATGGGAGAGTCAGCGGATGACGAAATTGACACGTCCTGCCCAGCAGCAGCCTTCGGAGGGCGCCGGGGGTCACGGGAACCAGGGGCGTCAGGAGAGGGAGCCGTCTCCGGTGGAGGAAGATTTCAGCGGTGTGGGCTCCCCTACACGGCCTCCGTGCTGGGGACCAGCAGCAGGTGCCGTGGGCTGCACTGTAGGGGTCGGCAAGGACGTTCACTGTGTAAGCCTGAAAATTCGGTTTGTCACCTCGCTCGAAACACTCCCTCGGTGCCAGGACTTATGGAAGTCTGGGGTCTGTAGCTCACATTGGCCAGCACTAACGTGCGCGTGGCTGTCAGCCGTTAGCCGAATGCCGCTGGAGTCGGTCACTTTGGGGCTGCTCTCCCGGCTCTGGCAGCCCTGCCACGGTCGAGGGCAGTGGGCTGGGACAGGCTGGTGGTGGCGTTTGAAAACTTAGAGCCATATCTGATTTTTTTCTCAGCAGAATGTTTCATAATCTTTTTAAATGTCAGCTAAGTTGGTTTTAAAAAAGAAAGGGGGACAGTTATTCTGCTGACTGCTTTAAATGAGGTTTTTGTCTAAAAGTTTCATCTTTTCAACGGTTTTGGAAACTGGTAAAAGATTTTCTGCACATTACCACTAAAATTGTTTAAACTTAATTCGGAAGCTCATGACTGATAGTCTCCTGTCCGGACTCTGTAAGAATCACGTGACAGGGGCAGCAGTGTCCGGGGCAGGGCCGGCCACGTGCCATGCGAGTTCTGGAGGGGGGCGCCAGGTTGGCAGTCTTCTCTACGGGCCTCTGGGGCGACCTGCGTTTAGCCGGAAACTGGAAAAGTAGTTAGGACCAGAGTATCGACAGAGTCCTCTCCCCTGCCCCAGGCATCACGTTTATTTGGTGGCCCTGTGTAGGGGACACCACCCACTCGGGACCTTCCCCCAGCCATTAGAGGGTTATTATTCATCCAACACACACATTACAAAAGTGGCTACAATTTATTTCACTTATATTATTACTCATGACTGTTCCAGAAAAGGAATTTAAACCCTTTGTATTTATAGCTACAAAATTATTTAAGAAAAATAAATGTATCACACTTAACTCAGTTGCCTAATTAGCTATAACAATCATCTTTACTTTAACTTGAAGCCAGTTTTTTTGTTTCTCAGTTTCTAGTAAGTCATACCACCCACTCCCAAACAGCCCACCTCCCAGGAGAAAACCTGCCAGCGCCTGGCTGCCTGCCAGGCTGCAAAGCTGGTGTTGGTCTCTGCGTGCACGTGTTTGTGTTCGCCACCTGTGCCTGATTGGAAGTTCCGTGAGGATCTACGAGATGGGTCTTGCATGTGGAGGATAAAAATTTTAATAGCTTTAAATATTGAGCCTTTTTTCCCATCAAATGATAGGTTGATTTCTTTGCATCCAGAAATGATACCCGAATGATTTAATGTCGGCTTCCACGTTTTTGTTCTCTTGAAGTGAATTATTTGGTCTTATTTACTTAATTAATTCAGTTAATTTTACCTAAACTTTCCATTGTATTTCAGTGCAGCTGGACATGATAGCGACGGCTGAATGTGGGACCCCCACGTAGACAGTTAGTGAGGTGGCTTTATTGTTTAAAGTTTTCTTATATAGAAGCCTGGGTCATCTTGGTCATTTTTATATTTCTGTATAAAAAAATTTAGAACACAAAGGAAATAAAATTAATCATTTATAGTCCTCTAATATTATCAACATTAATATCTTAGATCATTTCTCTTATCTTTCCTATAAATCTTTTAAATGTCGTGATAATCATTATGTATATAAAATTTATTTAGCGCCTTCTTTAATTTAAAACATTCTAACAAGGCTTTTTCAGCATTGCCAAATAGCCCTCAAAAGCACTTAGAAAATTTTATTTTGTTCTGAAATAGTTATAGGGTCACGTTATAGGGACGTTGCAAAAACGAGGTCAGGGTACCGCCAAGCCGTCTGCTGCTCAGTTTTCCCTCTGGTGACATTTTACAAAACTATACGACCGTCTGGAACTAGGAGTTCGACATTCGATGCAATCAGATTTCCCATTTTACATAGACGCATTGGTGAGCGTGCGTGTGCGTGTGCGTGTGTGAGCGTGTGCAGTTTTATAATGTGTGCAGGTTCACGTCGCCACCACAGTCAAGACCGAGTTGTTTCATCCACAGCGGTCTCTCTGCTGGTCTTGTGGACACGCACACACCCCGCCCCTCACCTCCGCAGACACCAATCAGGAGTGTCATACGGTGGAAGCATGACGTGTAAACACGAGGCCGGCTGTGTTTGCTCAGTGTTCTCTGTGTGTGTGTCAGTGGTCTGCCCCTTCTTGCTGCCGCGGGACAAGCTCTCAGTTTGCGTGCCCGGTCACCCGCTGGAGGTCGGGGTTGCTTCCCGTCGGGGTGTTAGCGGTGAGCCGCATGGGCTTCATTTCTCTGGGACAAGCGCCCCAGGAGGCAGCTGTGGTGTGCACAGTAGCTGCACGTTGCCTTTGCTAAGAAGCTGCGGACCGCTTCCCACTGGCTGCACCATTTTACTTTCCACGGCACCGCATGGGAGTCTCGTTTCTCTGCATCAAAGCCAGCATTTGATGTTACTGCTATTTTTTTTAGTCATCGATGGGTGTGTAGTGACATTTAATTGCAGGTTTACATTTCTCTAATGGTTAATGATGTTGAGTGTATCTTCATGTGCTTATTTACCATCTATATATCTTTTTTTGTGATAAATGACTGTTTTTCTCTTTTGCCCAGTTTTGAATTCAGTTGTTTTATTTTACTATTGAAGTTTGAGAAATCTTTATATGTTATAGACACAAAACCTTTGTTGGATAAGTGGTTTACAAAGATTTCTCCTAGTCTATAGATTTTCTTTAATCGTCTTAGCAGAGCAAATGTTTTATTTTTTTTGTTTTGTTTTTTTATGGTGACTGGTTAACTAAATCCAGTAAGTTTCAGCTGCACACTTTAACAGTAAGGCATATATGTGTTTACACTGTGTATTTCCCTCCCACAGTTAGAGTTGTTTCTGTCACCACATATGTGACCCCTGTACCCCATCTACCTCCCTGCTCCTTCCACCCTCTGCTCACCACTTGTCTGTGGTCCATGTCCATGAGTACAGAGCAAACGTTTTACATTTTGATTAAGTTTAACATTTTTTTTCCTTTTTTGGATCGCGCTCTTACTGTCGTGTCTAAGAATTTTTTCCTGAGCCCTGGGTCCGAGATTTGTAGCAAATGTCTTTTTTTCCCATGCCTTCGGCGGTCTGGTCCTGCAGCACCGTTTGCTGCGGCCCCTTTCCTCCAGTGACTGACTTCTTCATGCCTGTCACAAATGGGTCACACAGCAACCCAGCCGTGTGCACGGCGGCTCAGCCCGTTTCCGACACGGGTGGCGGGCCCTGTGAGCACGGGAAGCCGGCGTCCGTGGGCGGCGCCACAGGCTCGAAACGGCACAGCCCAGGGTGAGCGCCTGTCAATTCGGCGTTTCCTTACTCGGCTGTATCAGAAACCTCGCGTTATCCACGGCTTATTCTGACAGATGTACTTACCAAACTTGTCGATTTTAAAGGAAAAAAAAAACAAAAAAAACTTGAGATATCAAGTTAGAAACAAATAAATAATTAAGTCTTGGAGAAGATGATATTCAGACAAATGAAATTTTCCCTTTTCTGAAAAAAAAAACAAAACAGGCAGCTCGTGCCAGTGATCTCACAGGCGTGAGTGCGGTCTCCTTGCCTTTCCGACCCCTCGGGTCGTCACGCGGGACCTCAGAGCCCGTGAGGACAGTTCCCCCCACCTGGGTGCACCCTCTCTGCACTGTGCGCCCCAAAGCGCGCGGAAGGGAGAGGTGTGGCCGCCACGCGCCCCCCGGCGCAGCCTGCGGTCACCGCGCCACCCTCTGCCGCCTCTCACCCGGCAGCGTTCTTCCAGTCGTGCTCAGGAACGAGGGCCTCCTGAGCCCCCGCGGGCCACGCACCGCACCACCGGGGACAGACGGCGAGCGCCCCGCACACAGCTCCGTTCCGGGAGGCAGCGCCCGCGAGGCTGGACCAGGCACGCGACCCCCGCCCCCTCCCAGTTCAGACGCCCTGGGAGACTCTGCAGGGCGCGTTGACACGTCCACGTCAGCAGGTGACGCGCCCCAGCCCCTCGCGTCAGCAGGGGTGGGGACGTGGAGAACACACCTGACGCGCAGCGCCAGGCCCCAGGCCTCGCTCCCCAGTGCCACTGCCCGGTCGGCTTTCCACGGGGCCACGTGGAAGCCAGCCTCGGCCAGGGCGATGCGGCCAGACGGCCACGTTCCCGTCGGAGGAGGACCTGCGCTGCTCTGCGTGGCTTCCTCAGGGAGCTCAGGGACTGGCCGGACCTCCCGGAATTCAGCCGCCCGAGCGCGGCAGCTGCTGGCCTCGGCCCGCGTTGGGATCGACGACGATCATGGTGGGAGGCCTCCACTGCCACCATTCAGTCAGCTGAAAGTATAATCCCTACCACGGGACCCATCTGCAGGCATGGCTGATGGCGGGCAGGAGGCTTCAGGGGGATGGAGCGGTAAATGCCTGGGGCGAGCAACAGGCAAGGGGGGCGGAGAAAGAGCAGCAGAGGGGGCAGAGTTTCCCTTAGAAACAGGGACCGCTTCATCTGGCCTCAGTAACCCAAATCATGAGGCGCGGGGGAGGCTGAAAGGCAGGATTTGAATAGAAAGAGAAGAAAGAACAGCTGTGGGGCCTCCCCGTGGGGTCCTCCCCCGTCCCCCAGTCGTCCCCTAGGGCCCCAGCGGGCCACGAACCCCTAGCTTAACCCAGCTGAACCTCTGAGGGCCGCAGGGCGCAGCGGCCGGCGTCTTTCTGAAGATGGAACTGGCCCTCAGCCACCAACGCACGCCTCGCTGACCGTCACTGCGTGTGCGACTCGCGTGACGGCTCCTGGATGCTGAATCGCTCTCTTTGGTGAGAAAAAGGAAAAACGGGCCCCTGTACGGCTGACATTCGCTCCGGGGATCCCGCTGCAGCCAGGGAGCATCGTGCCAACCACGTCAGGCCCTGAAGACGCCAGGGCGGGAAACGGGCCTCGGACGGCCGTGCAGGCCTGTCCTCTGTGCCCGGGAGCCAAGGGTCACACGCCCGCCTGCATCTCGAAGGCTCGCCCAGCGTGTTCCTTTCTCTGGGTTCATTCCTAAGCAAGCCACCCTTTGTCTGCGCTCCGGCCGCGCCATGCTGCCCGCACGCCTGACCCTCGTGGGAAGAGGTGCCGCCGTCCTGTGCGGCTCTGCCATGTTTCACCCGTCGGAGGTGGATGGGAAGGTTCTCGTAGAAACAGCTTCCTGCGAAGTGATGGACAAGGGCAGCTGGTCCTAAATTTCACTTCACCTCACCCGTGGAGGTGACGCGTTTGCTCAGACACTTGAAGGGCAATTTAAAGGGCACAGATGATCCTGGAGCTCACCGGCCACCGCTTCTCAGGCGTCCTGAGGCCCGGCCGGGGCAGACGGTGCCATCGCGAGCCAGGGGAGTCTGCTTATCGCTCGGCCACCGGGTCCCCCGACGCCATCGCCCTCCCAGATGCTGGGTCTGGGCTCCAGGGTCTCGCTCTTACTTACGTCGCTGATGTCGCTGATCCGTGTGGAAACACCCGCCCCCCGACCTCCTAGTGACAGCGTGTGGTCCTCGGTGCCGGAGCTCGACCTGCGGCCGTGAAGGGCCAGCCGGCGCCCGCCCGGGGGACGTCCCCTCCCGCGAGGACCTTCAGGCGCCCACTCCGTCCGCTCCCCGCAGGAGCCGCGGGGGCTGCTTGGTGGCTCCTGTCTCCCCTGAACGTCCCTGACCATCCTTGAGCATCCCTGACCGTGCCCTAGACCAGGCGTGGCGAGCCCTCTTGCTGAAAACAACGAAAGTTCTAGACAAAATATCCTGTTTAAAACACATAAATGAATGAGGGTTGGGAAGTTCGTAGGGGATGTCCAGAAGCCACCCCGGGTGACAGCAGGAACCCTGGGGGAGAGGACGGCCGAGCCCACCTCCCCTAGGGGGCAGTTGACAAAGCCCGTGAACTTGGGGCTGGTCAGCCTGCAGCCCCAGCGGAGCCTGACGGCCCTGCACAAGGCTGGGCTTCAGGAGGTGCAGCGGGCCCTGTCCCCTCCGGGTCCCCATGATCGTCCTGGGGACCGCGTCCCGCACGGGAGTCTGACTTCTGGGAGACCATGCCCCCTGCGAAGGAGGTAAAGCCAGCCCCGGCCCAGTCTTCATTTTAACAGTCACAACTTTTAATTTGCATTTACTTGTCATAAATATTGTCCTCCTAATGACATAAGAGCATCTAATTCAGAGCGGAGGAAATTACCTAAGAGGGTGACTTTGGGCCAGAGAAGACCGAACAGCTGTGACTGGCTCCCTCCGGCCATTTCTCCCACGGCAGACGCAGGAACACGGTCCCGACTTCCTCCTGTCCGTCAGAACTTCAGACACCGTTCAACAGGGGTTTAAACGTTCTTCGTCACAAACTATTTCGTCCTATGTAAATGCCATTTGACCAATTTATTTCTCCTGCTTTGATCCCTCACACGAACACATTTTTGGAACCTTCGCTTGTGGCGCGAGCCGCTGGCCGTGGTACCGGCCTCTTCCGCCCCCATCGCCGTTCCCCAAACCACTTGAAAAAATGCCGTTCACAGAAGTCATGCTGGAAACCAAACGTTCCGTCCTGTACGTAGAAGGTTTAGGAACAGACTCTATTTTCTCAGAGGAATGGCATTAAAATCCAGAGTTCTCGATAAAATGACCTGCCCCGTAAAAGAGAAAAAAGCATTTCTTTCGGAATGAGACTCGGATAACATTTCATTCTAGTTGCCCTTCAGGGCGATGGTCAGGAAACGACGCAGAGAGTGGACCATCCCCGTCTGGACCCGGCCAGAGCAGGTGTGCCGGACGCGCTCCCGCCCCCTCCCCCGATGCGCTCTGCGGACGCCGCCCCCAGTCAGCGCTGCGTTCCAGACCTTTCTCTCCTCCTTTTCTTTTTAAGTTCTTGGGAAAGAGAAGAACAAAGGTATCGTGAGACAAGCTCAAGCCAAAACGTCAGCATGAACAATGCAGAGCTCTGAAGTCCAGACGCGACACTCTTGGTTCTTGGCTGTTAAAGACTTTGTCAATCTACATAAGAGATAAACTGCCCCGCAGGGTTCTGGGGAGACCCTGCGGTGCCTGTGCCGTTCTCAGAGGCGGAGCTCTGTGTGCGCTTTGGGCGTGTGCGCTAAATACTTCGACAGCAAGAATCTACATGAAACCCGAAGGGCTGAAGGGTCCGTGTGTGAACCTTGGATTCGAAATGTTAGGGCGATGACTCAGAAGGCGGGGTGCTGAAATGGAGTTGGGGGCGGGGACCAGGGAGAGAGGGGCCGGGGCGCTGACCCCGCCATTCTCGGGAAGGTGCGGAGCTGGGTCAGGGGTTGGAGCCCCGGGGTGCGGAGCTGGGCGCGGCAGGGTCCTGCCAGGGCTGGGCGAGCCGGTGGGGTGACGGGCTCTCAGAGGCGGAGGCGGGCTCTCTGGGGTCCCAGCAGCTTGAGTGACCTGTTGTCCCCCGTCCTGGGCCTCTGGCCCTCCAAAGTGAGCAGCAGCAGAACAGAAATGCTGTGGAAACCTCCGGCAAACACACCTGTGCTGTGAGGCACGCTCGGGGACGAGACCGCAGGTGCAGAGCCCGCACCCCCGTTGTCACCTGCCTCCTCGGCCATCTCCTGGACACCACCCCTACGCCCCGAGTTGAATTTTACTTTTTATTCAGCACCATGACTGTTAATGTGTTCACGTGACCACAATTAAGTCACAAATACGTGATTGCTGAGTTATTACCTGTTTCATACTGTGGGCGTTGCGTTAACACAGCTGCGTGGTCGAAGCTATTTCAGGAGGAAATTGGGGTTCTGGGTGACTCAGGCTGCGTAGTGCCGTAGGTGGAGGGCGGTCATGGCCCCGTGCCAGGAAGCGCTTTGTCGCAGGCCGGGCACATTCGTTCCCGTTCGGGGGAGAGCCTTCGATTTCTGATAAGTCAGTGGAAGGGAAATGTTTCTGTGGGGACTTGGAGAACGTTCTTCAACTTCAGCTTTCAGCCTTGTGTTCTGAGTGGGGAGCCAAAGTCCGCAGCAGCCGCGCTGCATTCGGTGACACGGTGACAACGTTGTGCCTGAGGTGCCGATTAGGAATGGAGAGAGCCCTCCTGTGGCTAAAGAGGCCCGCGTCACGGAGGCCACCGCCACCCGGGCCATGACCTTGACAGGGCGCCCTCCGCTGGCCCGGCCCAGCACCCTGTCGACCCGTGCGGAGCAGCCAGGGGCGGCGTCTCCTGACTGAGCTCGGGCAGGCCATGGACGACCTGGAGAATCCACCTCGGCGACTCATTCTCACAAATACGAAAACCAGTGTTTTTACCAAAAATGGTGTTGGGAGCAGGAAAAGCGCCATAGAAGGCGCAGGTACACCCGGAGCCGCGTCCGTGCCCGTCCCCAAGGCCGGTGGCCTGAGGGCGACCATCCCCGTGCCCGTCGGGGACCCCAGGGCGGCGTGACGGCGCAGGGACGGACGGAGGGAGGTCCTCCGCCTCGAGGGCGGGCAGCTGAGTGGCCGCGTGACGGGCGGAGTCAGCGCCGTGGCCCGCATCGTTGCCTGCACCCTGTCCCCGCGCTCTGGCCCAGCCCAGCCCCATCCCCGGAGGCGCCCGGCTGGCGCGAAGCTTGCGGGCCTTGCGGTGCGGACTGACCTCTGCGCTTTGGGGCGGCCCCGTTACACCCCTTCTGTGCCAGTGACGCCCCCGTCACGGTCCCCCTGGAACCCACCTCGGGAAGCCCACTTCGTTTCTGCACATTCCGTGGACACGCTCAGGCCGCTGGCTGCGGAGTGCGCTTTCTCTGCTGCAAAGGCGTCTGATGTTGGTTACGTGGAGATACAATCTGTAACTTTTTAGAGACCACTGTAACGTCCATTATTGCTATTACGATTTCCTTTGAAAATATTTGCTGAGCTTGAAATAGAGGGAGGACGTGTCGCTTCACAGTAGCCCTTGGCCAGAAACCCAAGCCCTCTAGCCGTGTGACCTCAGACAGGGAAAAATCTCCACCTCACAGGTATTTTTAAGGAAGAAAGGGAATAACGCATGGAGGGTCCCGAGCGCCCAGGGCGTGGTGCACGCAGTTCCTGTAGCTATATTTAGGCATTTTCAGAGCTTTTCGGCCAGCCGGTTCCGTGCTTCGCAGTAGCTGGCCCAGGGCCTGGAGCGTGACTGGGGATGAACAGTCAGTGGGAACTCAGAGATGCACAGAGATCCATTCAAGGACACCAGGCTCCTGTCAGGAAAAGCTCCGGCTCTCCGATTCCCCAGGTGCCCGTTGCTGGCCCTCGGGTGACAGGACACTCCTTGACCAGTGAAGGGATGCGTCTTCAGGGACAAGTAGTTCTCTGACGAGAATGTCTAGTGATTTCTCCCAGTGTATTAATTTAAAGATCAAGGGGCCTTTTTCCTCCTGGGAACGGCTGCTTCTGGGCTGGCAGGAAATCTCTTCTGCGTCGTCTGAACCGTCATCTCTCGGACGCCAGCGGAACGTTCTTTGTTTTAGCCGCGGCGACCGTATCGGGACAGTACGAATAAGGAGACAGAAATCCGCATTTCACGACTTCCGTGCGTGGAACCCGTCGGTGACCTTTTGAGCGTGGCACCGTAGACACAAACGAATTCTCAGAGGACTGTCGCGTTCCGTAGTTTCCACGTCCGTCCTTATCCAGCTTCTGTCCAAACTGTCGAGGAGCAGAACAGATTTCACTGAGGGTCTCTTTCCACTTTCCTGAGATATTAGTAAGACCCAGTGACAAAAAGCCACGGAGAAAAGCCGAGAAGGCCATGGGCCTGCAAATGGACTAATCAGCACAAATGACCGAGGTGATCGATTGTGTGAAACTATATGGTATCGCGGCTTTTAAACCCCAGTCCTGAAAACCCGCACGTACCCAGCTCGTCCCGACTCCGGGGCAGGGTGACGAGGGACCCTCTCGATCTGCATGTTTATCGCCTGTCGCTGCTCTCTCGTAGGAAGAAGGCGTTGTCAAGGAGATTGACATCAGTCACCATGTGAAAGAAGGGTTCGAGAAGGCAGACCCCTCCCAGTTTGAACTGCTGAAGGTTTTAGGACAAGGGTCCTACGGAAAGGTGAGTTTGTCTCTGAGTCCCTCCGAGCGAGTCGCGTTCCCCTGCGGCCGGCCCCCCCACCCCCGTCTCCAGGCGGAAGTCCTCGAATGTCTGGTGACGGGAGAGGTGGCAGGGATGCCTCCTGAACACCAAGGAAGCGTGGCCCTGCGGCTGATGGGGTGACATTTGCAGGCGGTCCTCACTCCGCAGCGTCCCGTGCCACCGAGCCCGCACGCGCGTCGGATCCGCGGCCTCGCTGGGCACGGCCAGAGCTGTCGCCACTGCTGTGCGAAGCGGGGCTGCTGTGCACTTGGGAGAACCACACACGCTCCCCTCTTCCAGCAGCTTCTCTGGGCTTCAGGGTGTCGCTGCGGTGAGTAGGTGGTTGAACGTGAGCCAAAGCGTCTCTGAACGTGCATCCTCGACAAGCGTTTTCTTCAAAGAAGGAAAAAAAATAAGAGTGAGAAAGAAGGGCCAGACAAAACGGCCTCCAGGATGCTCCCCAGGAGGCAGGAAGTGGGGAGCAGCAGCCGCCCGCTCTGCCCCTCCGTGTGGCTTGCGGGGCTACCTAGCCCTGTGAAGCCTCAGGTTCCCCGTCTACGAAATGGGGCGACGTGATCGCTGGGGGTGGGCCACGGCACGGCGCCCCGGCACGGCGCCCCCGCCCGTCGCCTGGGCCACATCTGCGCAGGACCCGTCTTTCCCTTCCCCTGCGCCTTCGAATCCCAGGAGAGGCCGCCCCTGAGGAGACGAGCAGCGGCCATCGGCTCCAGCCGCCCGCACACGCCGCCGGGCGCCGAGGCCTGTGGGCCGTCCCAGCACAGCGCTGGCCTCTCCGCCCTCAGCGGGGGCTGGGGACGCAGACTCTGGGCAGCGATCCCCAGAACGTCAGATGAGCACACAGGCCTGGGGCAGACGCGGGACGGAGTCCGGCTCTGGGCAGCAGATGTCACTGGCAGGGGGGCTCCTGGACGTGCACCCGATCTCCCCGTGCCCCAGAGGACTGGGTGCCAACGTGAGTGCTGGCCACTGGCCCTGTCACGTAGGGCCACTAGCACGTCAGCGACGTCCTGGACAGTCTACAGACCACGAACACGTGGCCGTTTGCAAAATGTATCTTGCATTCTTGTAAGGTGCAATGGCTTTTCTCTTGTTCTTTTCCACGGCGTTACGTGGCAGGGGACACGTTTACGCCAACATCTCCACGAACTTACTAGTTCGAAGCATACGAAACTGCCAGTATTCAAAACTCTGTGGCTTACAAAATTGGCTATTTCGTGCGGTTCCTTGGGTATTTATGGAAGTGCGGGCTTCGGTCCTGCACAGCGCAGGGTGCGTCCACCGGGCATCGGACACGCCAGGGAGGGGAGAGGCACACGGTCCCTTCTCCAAGAGACACGACGGGGAAGCGGAGGCCGGCATAGGTGTGTCCTCTTCTTCCTGTTCGAGATGTCGCCACGTGTGTGTCCTGACACCACCTACACTACACTGAGTCCCCCGGGCCTGCCTCACGGACGAGGCGCGGGGGGCGCTGGCCCCATGACAGTTGGCGGTCACCCCCGTGGGACCCTGATTGCAGCGGCGCCGACCCCACTTCACGGTGCCTGCCGACCGCAGAGCTGGGACGGCGCTTTCCGAGCTCAGTGGAAACAGACCGAGGCGCCAGGCGTCCGTCCAGCAGCTCCGCTGACCAGAAGCAACTTGAAAACGCCATCTGTGGAGGCCGCGGTGCTGCACACGGAGGGGGAGGAGGCCGCTTCCGAGTCCCTCCAAATGTTACGTTTCCAATTTCAGTTTTGCTTTCGAGAACGTTCTTTGGCAGACGGCAGGCGACACAGCGGCGCTGGCAGCCTCCCCCTGGGGCGACCATCTTCGTAGTGGCCCCGCCGTGCCTCTTCCCGGCCGCCGTGGTGGGAGGAGTAAGGAGGAGGTCAGGACCGCGAGCGAGAGGTCACAGGCAGCGGCCACGAGGTCCAAGCCCCACCGCGACCCGACTCGGCCAGTGGCGGGAGGGACGGTCAGGGCCCGGGCGACGGGGTGCTGGAAGGGAGGGTCGCTACTCCGCGGCTCTCCCCTCAGCCCCGGGGCGGCTGAGCCGACACCGCCGCCCGGGGGCCACAGGTTCCAGCTGTTTGCACTCGGGCTGCTGGCTGTGACTTTCCGTCAAAGCGAAGCTGGTGACGAGGGGAGCCGTATGTCCTCACGCCCCGCGCTACCTCAGTCCCCGTCCCCAGATCCGAGTGAGTGTCCTGATGTCGGCTGATCTTCCTTCTGCCGTCTGTGCGGGAAAGAAAGGCAGCCGAAGGCTCTGCTCCGCCGGCAGAGACCTCCCGCGGCACAGGCCCCGCCTCGCTCCGGAGGGCAGGGCGCCGGCCTGCACAGGCCCCAGCATCCTCCGCACGGTCCCCAGCGCCCCTCCTTCCATCCGTGCACTGACGGCAGAAGCTGACGAAGCAGATTCGGTCTCTGCCACGTGCAGGTGCCTGCGCCTGTCCCCAGACTGCTCCCAGGAGCCACCAACTTGCCCCGCCCCGGCTGCAGGAGTCGTCACCAGCCGCTCTCCTCCTCGGTCTGCCGTCTGCCGGGCAGCCGCGAGACTGTCCCTGTGACAGAAGCGACGCTGACCCCTGGAGGACTCAGCCCTGGAACGGGGACGGCCGAGGCCGGCAGCCCGGCATCTGCGTGCGGACCGCGCTCGCGTGTGCTCGCCCGGGGGTCAGCCCTCAGCACGCGGGGAGCCGGGGGGCCAGTGCCCGGCCAATTTCCGACGCAGTGCAGATGACCTCTTCAAACCACCACCATGGCAGTCCTTTCTGGGGGCCGTGGTGCCGGGGACGAGAGACGCAGCCTGATCCCCGAGCCGAGAGCAAGTTAAATACTGAAGCAAGAATGCGATGAAAGACGCGCCACGTTCGTTCGGTGGCTCTCGGGAGTGTCCCCTAAACAGCGTCCCGGGAAGTGTTCATGTCGCTGAGTCTGTGGAGGGCCGTTTAGACACCCAGCCGCCTGCAGGCGTGGCTGCTCAGGGCCGGCGTCTGAGGGAAGGAGCCGAAGTAAGAGAAGCTGCTGGCTCGGGGCTCAGAGCGGCTCTGTGACCGGCGATGACTCGGGGTGGCCTCACGTGGGTCACCAAGGGCGTTCGCAGCAGGCCAGGTGCGCCCGGAACCTGTGAATGCTGTCTGCTTCTCTAAACAACTGGCCTTTTACTTTTCACATAACACGTTTCGTGGAAAGTTAGTGGCGCCAAAAACAAATGACGATTCTTCATACAAACACATAGTGATGTCATCGCAGGGCTGTGTAAGTTAGGCCAGCGGTCCCCAGCCTTTGTGACACCAGGGACCGGGGCTCCTAGGAGCATCTGCTGCCTGATGATCCGAGGCGGAGCTGAGGCGGTGATGCCGGCGCTGGGGCGGCTGCAAACACAGATGCAGCTTCGCTCACTTGCCTACCACTCACCTGCTGTGCGGCCTGGTTCCTGACAGGCCACGGACCAGTACCACGTGCGGGGGACCCCGGAATTAGGCGAAACTTTTCCTGGCAGCCTAGATGTTGGAGAAAATTTTAAATTAAAGCTTTCCCTACAGTGTGTATTACTGGAATTTTTCTGAACTTCCTGGGCGTCCCCTTGTCCCATCAGGTAGGAAAGTGCAGTAAGTCGTGTCACGTTCAGGTGCTCTGTGTTCTCTCCGTAAGGTGTTCCTGGTGCGGAAGGTCAAGGGGTCGGACGCCCGACAGCTCTACGCAATGAAAGTCCTGAAGAAAGCGACCTTGAAAGGTGAGGGCTTCGCACGGGGCGGGCCGCGTGTGGGGCGTGTGAGGGCGGCGTGTGCCGGCCGGGGACCCGAGTCCACGTGCCCCCGCCTGCCGCACTGCTCCGGACGGCCCTCCACAGGAGTGGGTCGGACACAGCGCTGGCAGTGAACACGTAAGCACGTCCCCATGAGCTCTCCACCGCTCCTAGAAGAGCCACACCGCGCGAGGGGCGCCTTCTGCACGTGTTCGCTGTCGCCGAGTGGAGAGCAGGGCCAGGGTGTCACAGCTGAGCGTGGACATCAGCCAGCTCCGTCACTCAGACGGGCCCGCTCAGCCGTGAGCGGAGCGCAGGGTGCGGCCGTGCTGTCCCCTTGGTGGTCCTGTGCCTGGGGCGCAGGTGCCACACGCACTGCCCGGCGCCCGCCCACCTGCCCACACAGCACTACGCAGGTCAGAACAAAGCCGGTGTCCTAAATCTCAGTGCCGAGCGCACGGCCACCTAGCCAGCAGCACGCGGACCGAGCTCCTCTGTGTCCACTCCGACCACCTCCCCTCACGTGGGCGAGGGGACAATCCTGTGTCTGGAACAGCGCAAGACAGCTGAGCACTTGGCACCGTCACTAGGCAGGTGATGTGGCGAGGTGCGTGGGTCACGTGCTCCTCAGCCCGGGAGGACACACGCCCCCTGGGTCACTCGGGGTTATGCTCAGGGCAGCGTGAACCAGCCGGGGCTGTGGGGGCAGCTTCGTGGTGACGGGGCGGGCTGGGCTTGCTGCGGGGGTCTGTGGCCCCCAGGTCGAGGGCCCGTGGGGCGCAGCTGATCCAGCCTGCAGGGGGCCAGGATGGGGAGACTTTCCCTCTGGGTCGGGGGACACCGGTCAAGGCCAGGGGACCCGTGCTCAGGCCTTTGGGGCCATGAACTCAAAGACGTCAAGGTGACGCTGAAGTCTTAGGTCTCACATCGTGACATCTTCCACAAGTGCAGGCCGGGGGCAGGCAAAGGAGATGCCGTTCTCTGTGCTCAGGTCACGAGCCGCCCGGCCGGTAAACAAACAAGGCACGAGTTCCCCTCTGCGTGTAACCAGCGACCCAGGACAGTAAACGCGTAGACCAAATAGGTAGAGACCTGAACACCATCGTACACAGAGGAGGGCGAGAGCCCCCCCAGGTGAAGCCATTCGAGGGGTGAGTGGGCTCCAGGCCGAGAGGGTGGGTGAGGGGACCCGGGCTCAGGTCGCCATTGCCAGCAGGGGCCAGACCGAGGCTGCCTCGGGATCACCTGTGTGTTCCGGGGGGCTGTAATTAGAAACAGGTTCCTAAGCCCTGTGCCTTCCCTGCTGAGTCAACCCCTGGGGTCAGAGCCCAGACTTAGACTTTTTCACGACTTGTCCCCGTCATTCTTGTCCACGCAGTCTGGGGTCCCCTGATCTGGGTGCTCTGCTTTGTTGCAGGCATCTGAGTTTTAAGCCAGCGTTATGAATAGCGACACTTTAAAGCAAGCTCTTTAGTGAATGTTTTATATTGTAGTATAATTATAGTTCTAACCCTGTGTCAGTTGCACTTGGCCAAATATTCCAAGATTCTCATTATAATATTAGAGAATCGTTTTTAAATTTTCCCACGCCTCATGAAAACATGCAGAACACAACGGGGTGTGGGAAAGTTCACCGAAACAAGGCTCGACTTTCTGTCCCCCACGTTTAGTAAAATCATCTCTTCACTTAGCAGCAGTTCTATAGAAGTAGAAGATTAGATTAGGCATTTGCTCGTTCACGGTAGCCTGGCCGGGGACGGAGGGAAACGGGCCTGAAGGAGCCTCGCGCCCCCCGCCCCCGCCGTCCCCGGCCCTTCTGTGAGACCGGCGTCCCGCGTGGCTCGGGAATGTCGCCAGGCCCACGGCGACCAGGACGGGGGCGTGGATCACATCCTGTGGGTGACAACATCGCGAATTCGTCCCCGGCCAGTCCAGTGGCTCCCCACCTGCCAGCGTCACCTCCAGCCCTGTTCGTTCACTTGCGTCTCTCGCTCTGAGACGCTTCCTTGAGAAACACAGACCGACTCAGAAACCAAGCTTCGGTCGGTGCCTCAGTTTGAACAGTTGTGATTTCTACGCTACTTCATTTGTGGCATTATCTTCATTTGGACGATGGCCCGTTCCTGGGCTGGGAGAGAAAGGTCCATTTCAACCACGGGTGGTTCGTGTCCCTACGGCTGCTGTCACCCCCATTTTACAAACGAGCCGACAGGCACAAAGCTGTGTTTGGGGGTCTCCGCCCTGAAGGGCGTTTATTTCCCCAGTAGAAGTGGCCCCCCCGAAGCATCTTTGACTCCTCTCTTTCTCGGGCCCTCGGGCAGGTGCCCTGTCCCCTCGGAAGCATCGTCCTTCTGTGACGGGCTCTGTGCCGCCTGAGCGCCTCGCGCCCCTTACGCTTCTTCCCACCAGAACTGCGTTCCTCGAACTGCAGAGGGTGAAGCGTAGGAAGAGGGCCTTTCCCCGCTCCTTACCTCCTCGGAAGTCTGGGTGACGATGCTGCTTCGGCAGCCGTCTCGGTCGAGTGGAAGGACTGTGCAGAGGAGCAGGGAGACCCCCGGGGGCTGCGCCTGACGTGGCGGTCCGTGCGCTCACGTTCCCTGGTCCCTCCCTGCCGTTCTCCGGGGTCGCGAGCAGCATGGTTCTCCGGCTCTGTGCTCCGCAGCACGGCCTCCCAGGAGGGGCCTCGGTGCCCCGAGCTAGACCCCCCGCAGGCTGACGCACGTCGTGGGAAGGTGGGTTTTCATTCCGCACCCGGGACGCTGCCCGGGGTGTGATTTCAGACCCGGCAGCGTTTCGAGGGCAAAGCAGGAAGCGGTGAGCAGCGGAGGCCCCCCGAGCCACAGCCCGGGCCCCCCGCGGACCCCGCTAGAGCCCGTGCAGCAGCTGCGTCCTCAGAATCCCCAGGGGCAAGCTGCCTGGGAGCCCGGGCCATCCTCTGTCACCGTCATGCCTCTGTGACCGGAGCAGTCTGCAGTGTGAGCGGAAGCCTGTCCCCAGGGTCCCGAGGCCATCACTGCACGTCCAGCACGACCCCGTGCTGTTCGGAGGCGTGCTCACCGCTTAGAGCCGCCCCTTCCTCCTCTTCATGGCGACGGATAGAATTACGTTTATTTTTATTTTACCCTTAATTTCTTAAGTACATCTATATGGAATATAACAGTGTAATGTTACATAATGTGGCATAACACGCTGTGACCCAATCTGGTGTATGATGCCACACAGGAATGTTCGCCGACAGACGATTTAAAAATCAGACGCATTCAGGCCGTGAAGAGAGGGCTTCGGGCCCCCCGCGTTCACATGGAGCTTTCCCCAGGAAACTCGCCCTCCCCCAGAGTGAGGTGTTCCCATGAGGGCCCCTCGTGAAGTTTGCAGCTGCCAAGTTCTTCAAGATCGATTTCATGAGCATCCCGGCCATTTTACGGAGTTTTGGTGACTTGCGGGACAGTGGACAGGCAGGCACCCAGCGGTGGCCCCGAGGCTCAGAACCCCCAGCTCCAGCGTCCACGTTGCTGGGCATCTGGCAGAAAGGCCGGCTTGCGTTTGGTTTCTCACTTGCCAGGAGACCTCCAAGGACTGGTTATCGAGAGATTTTGTCAGGGCCGAAAGGGACACTGGCCACCTTCTTAAGTCCTGCAAATCCAGAGCAGGCCGCAGGGTTGAGGAAAAATCAACAGGGTAGACGTCCTGAGCCCAAAGGGACGGGTCCCCGCGACGCGTTGTGAAGCAGCGTGGGGTTCGGAAGTCGTGAGGACGCGGGCCTGGTACCCAGAGGGGTGTTCAGAGAGTGGCCTTGGTTTGCTCATTGGTGACAGCACACGCGCTTCCTCCCACAGGTTCCTGGGAGAGAGCCCAGGCCCTGCAGGGCGGACTCGTGGGTGTCCCCACCTCATCTCAGCCCCGGAGGTGGTCACGGGCCGTGACGGCTGGTACTGCGGGGTACAGGTCACCCCACAGAGCAGAGCAGAGCAGACACGAAACCACGTGCCTCGATGCTCCCCGCGTGGGCGCCACATGTGCAGGCCGATCTCACGTACTGGGAAAGCTTAACTTACCCGACGCTGACGGTTTGTTAGTGAATCTCGAGATAGCATCGCACACCAGGTTGTTTGCTACGACAGTGGCTGCCAGCCCGCCCGATCGCCGACCGCCATCACATTCCGGGGGACGAACACCCCGCGGGGCGGGCCCTGGCTCCAGAGCGCACGGGTCCCGGCGCGCCCGGCGGGGTGCGCTGCCCCGGCTCGCTTCGCGGTTTCCGCGCCCCCGCCCGGCGGCAGGGGACACCGAGGGGCCGGCTCCGTGGGCCTCCTCGTGCATCCGGGCCTCGGGCCCCAACACTCTCGGATCCCTCACCCGTGCCCGAGGCAGCTCACACGTGCTCAGCCCCCGAGGACGGCCCCCCCTGCACTCGGTGTCGCTGCTTCTTGGTGGAAGGAGCGTCCGTGGCTGCCGGTCACGTGGCAGAGCCGTGGTCCCAGCCCTTCCACTCCATCCGTGGGTCTGGCCCACGAGTGACCACGACCACAAAGCGGGCAGTGGTGAGGTCGGGCGGGGGTCCCGACCAGCAGCGCAGAGTGTGCACAGCCCTGGGGATCGGCCCAGTCACCTGGGGGACCTGGTCTCCCGCGTGTCGCGTGGCAGCTGGAGGCGCCGCCCGGCCCGACGACTGTCCTTCGACGCCCTTTAGCTTGTCCCTGCCACACCCCTGGGAGCCAGGCCTCGTCAGTTACTTAGACCCTCGCCCCGCGGTGAGCACAGCCTTTTCCCGCTTCCTGCCACCCCGGACCCAGGGTCTGCTTGTGTTTGGCCAGTCGATGCCCAGGCGGTCGGCCGTGCGGAACACGTCTGTGAAGGCGTCTGCCCGCGCTGGGCTCGGCGTGTGTGACAGCGTGCTCGCCCTCAGGGCCGGTCCTGTCTTCCTTCTCTGTCCTTTCAGACATAAAGAGTATTTAGATACCGTGTTTATTTAGGCTCCTGGCCCTTTTTCTGTTTGTTTCAGATAGTCTCTAAATTTTCGTTTGCCTTTTTGTGTTACGATCTTTCCGGATGGCCCGTCTGTAGGTGCTCTGGAACTCAGCCCATCACTCTGTCCTGTGTTATTTCTTCCATTGCCTTTTACGAAAAAGCCGTCCCCACACGGACGTCACAGATGTTCTTCTTTGTGGCCGGTTTTGAGACTTGTTTCTCTTCAACGCTAAACTCTTTGGTAGACCTGGAATTTATTTTTGTGTAAAATGTATGGAGGGAATATATGTTTATTTTTCCACTAGAACTAGGCAGCCGCTTGGAAATTTGAATGCGAGATCTTTTTCTTTATTTTATTTTATTTTTAGGCGAGGCAACCCTTGGTTGACCTCACAGATTGCAAGGACCTTGTCAGCTTACAATCCCTTATTTTTTTACACCTACAGCACCTGGTCTTCCTAGGTGGTCTCCCATCCAAGTACTAACCAGGCCCGACCCTGCTTAGCTCCCGCGATCAGACGGGACCGGGCTCGTTCAGGGTGGCGTGACTGTCGGAGAGCTTTTCCTAATTGTTCCTCCAGGGTATTTGGCCTTTGGTTTCCCTAACCCACAACATAACATCGATCATCTTAACCAGCTGTAAGTGGCATTAAGCACATTCACAGTGTCGCGTAACCATCCCTGCTGTCTCTTCCCAAAACTTTTCGTCACCCCAGGCGGAACCTCCGCCCCCATCACGCACTCATGCCTCGCTCCCCTCCCCCAGCCGCTCCACGTCTGTCTGTGAATGTGACGACTCCAGGCCCTTATACAAGTGGAGTCACGCCGCGTTTGTCTTTTGTGACTGGCTTGTTTCACTGAGCATAAAGTTTTCAAGCTTCATCCGTGTTGTAGTGTGTATCAAAATTTTATTCCTGTCTGCGGCCACGCTACCCTGAACCAGCCCGATCCCGTCTGATCTTGGAAGCTAAGCAGGGTCGGGCCTGGTTAGTACTGGGATGGGAGACCACCTAGGAAGACCAGGTGCTGTAGGCATAAAAAATAAAAAATAAGGGATTGTAAGCTGACAAAGTCCTTGCAATCCGTGAGGTCAACCAAGGGTTGCCTCACCTAAAAAACAAACAAACAAACAAACAAACAAAAATGTTATTCTTTTTTGAGACTGAATTATACTCTGCCGTGTGGATGTACCACATTTCGTTTGTCAGTTTACCTGTCAGTGACACTCGGGCGGCTTCCACCTTGTGACGATTGTGAACACGGGTGTGCAAGTGTCTGTGAGAGTCCCCGTTTCTAGTCCTTTTGGATAAATACCCAAGAGTGGAATTCCTGGCTCATGCAGTAAGTAGTACGTCTACTTTTTTCTTTCTTTTTTTTTTAAATAGCAAGTGAGATGCTTTTAATTAGAGAATGGTTTGAACGAAATAATTTCCTGGGGACATCTGTTGCCCACTGCTTGAAATAAATGTACATGTCGTCGCATTCTAAGATTCAAGTTAATTAACATACTGTTCCTCTGTGAATTTAAACCAGTCAAACTAATTAAAAGTCACTGAGAAAATGTCTCGTTTGAACTGAAAAGTCGAGATAGGTTTGATGAAACTGTGTTCCTGCCGTGCGCGTGCAGCGCATGCTCTCGGAGGAGCCCCCCGAGTTCACGGAGCCGCTGTGTGGAGAGGCGGTTCCCGAGGAGGCCGAGGACGTGGGGACGCAGCTCCCACAAAGGCGCGCGCGCTCCGCTGCCCCCCGGCTGCCCGCGGCATCTCTGGTCGATGTTACTGTCAGGTGCTGAGCTTCTGTTTGTTTTCACCTCAAAACAAATTCCATCTGTATTCCCAGACGGCTAAACTTTGGACAGTTGCACCCCCAAAAAGAAGAATATTGTAATTGGTTATAACTAAAAACCTTTAAATCCATAGTCCATAGTTATTTTCAGGGAGAGAGGGGGAGAAGCCTCCTTTTATTTCCAGCCCCATCAGAAATGAGAACATCGCCATTTTGTAATCCTAATGATCCAAGCAAGGGTCATAAGCGTACGCTGTCGCCGTTGGATGCAGGATTGTTAGGGAACCCACAGGTGACTCATTACTTACAGAGGGCCACGTGGCTCTTCACCGTGAGAGACCGATGACCTGCCGCCGTACCCAGCACCTCACTTAGCATCGCAGAGTGAGAGCGATGCAGCTTCAGCTCTCACCTGCTGCTGCCTAAGGCACACGGCATCACGCGGAGGTATTTTCGCAAAAACGTTTAGCCTCAGTCTCATAAAGGCTCCAGAGCCAGCCTCAGTTTGCAAGAAATATAGGCATTAGAGCAATCAGTTAATCGATCAAACCTAGAAGGAGGGAGAATCTACAGCCAAACTGATCTGGACTTGCCAATAAATCCATCAAAAATCCCAGGGTGAAAAAGGCACAGGGCTGTTCTATTCTAGGAGCAAAAAGAGTTAGGAAATATAACAACCAAACCAAATGTGTGAAGCTTGACCGGATCCTGGGTCGGAAAAAAATAAGCAGCTGTAAATGGCGTGGGGCGGAGTTCGAACCTGGGCTAGACGTTGGACGCCATACGGGATGACGGCTGGTTTTCTCAGGGGCGACAGCTGTGCTCATTATGCAGCAGACTGTCCTCATTCTCGGGAGGGGGAGGTGCTGCACGGCAGTGCACCTGAGGTCAGGTGTCATGGCGTTAACCGCTTACTGTGTGTACACGCACGCGTGTGCATGTGTGTGGGCGCATGTGTGCATGCGTGTGTGTGTGTGTGTGTGAGTGTGAGTGGAGGGCGTGAGCGCAGACGTGCCCAGTGCACGCCATGGACCTGCCGAGGGCTTGAGCGTGGCCATCACTGCCCCTGAGCTTGTGTGCGTGTCTGGAACTTACAGCGGAATGCCGCGGGAACTCCTTCGTCGGCGTTTCGGATCCCGTGCCCGTCGGAGCCCTGACGCCTGACTTCAGAGCCCCGTTTTCCTGTTTTGCAGTTCGGGACCGAGTCAGATCGAAGATGGAGAGAGACATTTTGGCAGAAGTGAATCACCCTTTCATTGTAAAGCTTCATTATGGTAAATACAGTAACATAGATAAAATAACCAACTTTTGACAGAACCTGGGACAACCTCCCCCAAACCACAGCACATGAAAAGAGCCTAGTGAGTCAGAGGAGCCAGCACTCGGCGTCCGGTCCTGTCTGGCCGGTGACCTTCCCTCCCCGAGTCCTTCATCTCTGTTTTTCTTCCCTAAAGGAGCAAAATGCCTTATTTTTGTCTCAAAGACCTAATGTGAGGTGGCCATACGTGATTATTCATTAAATTATTGTCCCTGGTTAAGTGGTAGCAGAGAGTCTGGATTGGGGGGGCTCTATGACGTATCTTTGTGCAGTTTCAGAAGAAAACGCTTTGCGACCCGGTGGTGAGTTTAAGGGGACACGTTCATCCTCCCACACTTTGCGTGGACATGGCATTTCAGGTGTTTTGAAGGTGGTAGTTCACCGATTCGTCAAAATGTCCTTTCAAGGCGGGTTAGCGCTTCCATTTTTCAGAAAAGAAAACAGAGGCTCAGATCAGACAATTTGCCCAAAACCACGTATGGTGGGAGACGCGATATTCAGTTTTCTGCCCTTTTATTGTCCTCAGAGAAGCAATAAGTGAAATCTTCAGATTTAAATACGGATAAAATGGTGACGGCAGTCACGCCTGGCCACGTTAAAGTTTACCGCCCGCTCGAGTAACTAACGTGAGCACAAGTACAGGAAACAACAGAACGGGCAGCTCGTGGGTTCGACAGGCCCAGCGGTGGGAGAGCAGAGACGGCTCTTTGCTGGCGAGTTTCTGCTTTTACTGAGAAACGGTTTGATCTCGTATGGAAATTCTGTGGCTTTTCCTTTCAGAAATAGTAAGAGCAAATACAGATGTGAACTTGCCAGAAGCAGGTAGTGGCCGTCACCCCTCAGGCCTGTGGGCAGCTGCCCCAAGGTCTCCGTGCACAGCAGGGGCTCTGTGTCACACTGCCCCCTCTGCGCAGCTGGTCGCTGGTGCCACATGTGACACCACATGTCACTTCAGTTGGTCCAGGGGCCTGTCTGAAGAAGTTAAGAACTGGGCTCCTTACGAAGATGTTTAAACACATCGTCCGCGTGACCTCTGAGGTTGATCAAGTGATTGGTGTCCTCTGTCTGCCCGTCCAGCCCTGGGGCAGAGCGTTTAATCCACGCCTCAGGTCGCTCGATTCTGACAAAGGCTTTCTGGTTAGAGGCTCTGTTTCTAAGACCCAATATCTCAACTCTCCTAGAGTTTACTTTTAGAAAACAGGGAGTTCTGAGGTTTGCAGAGCTGTCAGGCCGCTTCCCGCCCCACTTCCTGCGTATGCGACAGAGATGGCGAGTGGCAGAGCGTCAGGACTCCTGAACTGACCGCCCGGCAGGGATAGGGGTGGCCTTGACCCTTGCAGGCACGTTCAGCCCCTGTCGATTGAGGCCTGCCCTTCCTCAGTGGTGGGCGGCAGCTCTGCCTGCTGCCTGTGGCCCGAAACAGACAGCGAGCCCATAATTTTGGCTCTGTGATCAAACATGGGCCAGGAGCCCCAGTGCCATGATGGCAGATAGCCAGGCCAACTGGTCACCAGCGCTGGCATCGGGGGACGGGTGCCCTTGAGCCCTGAGTGTAGAGAGCGCTTTTTGACAGGAAGGAGACTCGACCAGCCTTGGTCAGAGCCATCGGCCGGCTCTCTCCAGACTCCTGCCGGCAGAAGCGACTCAGTGAGACCCGCTGGTACCCAGAGCCCGACTCCGGTCGTGATGACAGCAAGGGGGGACCTGCCAACACCTTCCTCCCTGTGTCTTTCCATCCCCGTTGGGATTGAAAAGGGAGGACGTGGGGAGGAGGACAGGAAGGGAGGGGAGAGAAAAGGGGAGAATCCTACGACTCTTAGTAAAAGCGACAGAGACAGAGCTCTTTAGCTTCACTCGCTGTCCCCAAGCGCTGGCCCTGGCACGCTGGCTCCCCCCGGTTCCAGCCCATCTCTGAAACGCCCCAGCGTGCAGAGTACCCAGTACTGCTAGAGCCAAAGTGAGCCCGAGGGACAGCGTCCACTCCCGGGGACCATGAGGGCTGTGACCGCTGACACGCTCACTGTCTCTCCTCCACAGCTTTCCAGACAGAGGGGAAGCTCTACCTGATCCTGGACTTCCTGCGGGGAGGGGACCTCTTCACCAGGCTCTCCAAGGAGGTACTGGCCCCTCCAGGGCGTGCGGGTTGTTGGTGTCGGTCCAGGACCTGGGGACAGGGGGAGGGCACAAGGGGAGGTGTGTGCACATGTGTGTACAGGGTGTGTATGTGCAGGGTGTGTGTGTGCATGTGTC
>NW_024340700.1:5509006-5535252 GCF_902729225.1 Pteropus medius | reverse complement strand
GGGCTCTCGGGGTGCGGCTTAGCTCGGTGCAGAAATGGAGTGGATTCGCGCCAGAAGCGCTCGTGCTAAGACGCAGACCCAGACATGCGCTCCAGAGCCGCGTGATGGCCGGGGCTTGAGGACCGGGGGCGGGGACAGAGCCACGCGCCCGCTCACGAGGCCCACGGGCCGTGTTTGCAGGGCGCGCCCCTGTGCTGCACGGCCTTGGCACCGTGGCCGGAGCCGCGGAGCACCCTGGGCGGGGCCGTCGTGGGCGCGGGCGGACTCCGGCTGACCCCTCTCGTCCTCACTGCCGCCAGGTGATGTTCACGGAGGAGGACGTCAAGTTCTACCTGGCTGAGCTGGCCTTGGCCCTGGACCACCTGCACAGCCTGGGGGTCATCTACAGAGATCTGAAACCAGAGAAGTGAGTAGCGAAGTGGGGTGCGGGCCTCCACACCCCTTTCTTGCCGGCCCACGTCAGCGGCCAGCACTCAGTGTTTAATTCCCACACACTTGCACGTTGGGAGACGGGCTGGCACCTCCCATGCAGGGCTCCCGAGTGGGTGAGCAGCTTCCACCTGCCCCCCAAAAGGCACCAGACATGGATGTGGCTTCTGCTGAAGTGCAGAGGGCACCCCCAGCCCCCTCTGCCTGACCCTGGGGGAGGCAAGGCCAGCCATCAGGTGGGCTGGACGGGCGGGAGGCACGCCCTCACCTCGTGCCACGCCCCCCTCCTGCCACAAGGGCCCTCCCTCCCGGAGGTGGACACCCCCACGCCGGGGCGCACAGCCACCTCCCTGCTGGTTTGACCGTTCTCGTCCTGTGTCCAGATTCCAGAAGCCCTTTCAACTAGGTGACAAGGCAGACGAGCTTTTCCTAGAGTTTTACCCAGAGACAGTGGCACCAGATGCCCCAGGCCAAATTCCGATGAGGTCCGGCACGCCTGGCAGCCACCGCCTGCGCTCTCATTTCCAGGGTGTCTTGCCAGCCCCCCTAAGTTAGAGATCGAGTCTCTCACAGCGACGGTGTTTGCATTTCAGGCTTTTTCTGACATTTTCCACACGGAGCTGACACAGGGGTTAGGAGGGACCCCTTGAAAGGGGGAGAGCTCGTGGAGGTCATTTTCAGGTTCCAGTGCTGGCCTAGCAGGTGTCCCCAAGGCGAAGTCACTGGCTTCCTCGCTTACTGGTCACTGTCCTGTGCGCCCCAGCACCGTTGAGCGTGCGCCCCGCTTCTCCTCTTAAAGGTCAAGGGGTCTTTACAGTTGAAAACAGTAATACGCAATGGCAGGGTCAAAGAAGGACGATTGTGTCGTCCCTCAGAACGAGTAGGGAATTAATCCTGAAACGCTCACTTCCGGGCAAGGGTGAAGCATAACCGAACAGCAAAGAGAAATACGTTTGCCCCTTTCGTGACAAATTGCCATCTTAATTACGTACTGTAACTTTTCCCTTCCCATTTCCATAAAACGGGGCATATTTTGGAGCCCGTGGCAGATGCTTTGAGTAGGGGTAGCAGGAACAGAAGTGTGAACCTGACCCGCCATCAGGTGGACAGGTTCGCAGTGTTAAGGGGATTCACACTGTTGTGCGGCCGCCACCTCCACGGGGCCTGGGAGAGTAAGGCCAGCTGTCCACCCTGCGGCATCTGTGACAAGGGCGTGGACAGGGAGCGAGGCGGGGACCCAGTGGGACAAGCTCCTATCACCAGGCGAAGCCTGCAGAACCCAAAGGCTCCTTGGTGCCAAAGCCCAAGATGTCACAGGCCCCCAAGGTCAGCTTGGGGCTCGTAGAGATCTGGGGATCAGGAGCGGCCCCTGGACACAGAGGGCCTGTCTGGGGCAGGACGTGCCCGCTCGGGGGTCCTGGGTGCCCACAGGCCAGGGCCCTCTCAGCCTCTTGCTCACTCGAGACAGTCTGGGGGGCCCGTGGGATTAAGCCCTCAAACCTAAGTCCCCAGCGTTTCCCTGGGTAACGGGCCCTTTGCCTCCCTGAACACTGAGACCCGAGCAGCCCTGACCTCACAGAAGCAGCTGGCCAGTGAGCTGGCCCTGGACCCCGCGTCTGCAGGCAGCACGTGCCCGGGGGACTGCGCCCGAGGGCCCAGGGCGTCCCCCGAGGCCCACATGCCCCCAGCCAGCCCGCGGCTGACCGGCCATCTGTTTTCTTCCCGTCTTTCAGCATCCTCCTGGACGAAGAGGGACACATCAAGATCACAGGTTTGTAAACGGCGCTGGTCCCCCTCGGTGACTTTGCCTGAGCCCTGCAAAGCCGGAGGCCGCAGGGAGCAGCCGTCCCCTGGCCTCCAGCCCCGCCTGGGCCACCACGCCCCTGGGCTCGAGGCCGCCCTCCCTCTCCGGGGCCAGCAGCGCAGCAGCTCCCACCTCAGGGACTCTGGTCTCGCCCCGTCCTCAGTCGTGTCCTGCTGCTCCACGGGGCCACTTGGTGACCCAGGATAACCTCCCGTCCCAGGGCTCTGGACAGCCACACCTACAGGGTCCCCTTTGCCATGCCAGGTGACCTAGTCACAGGCCCCGGGGTCGACCCGGGCCTGGCCTCACCAACACACACGCCCCACCGTGTGCCCCGAACCAGCATCGTCCCTTCCGGTGGAAGCCGGTCCTGCTCGGCGCCTGCCGACCCCTTCTCTACTCAGAGCTCGTCTCGTGTAGATTTAAGGTTCTGCTGGTGTTTTGTGTTTTCTCTGCCAAGTGGAGACCCGCCCAGGTGACGTACAAGCCACACGTGGGCAGCAGCGGCTGGAACGGGCATGGAGCCCCCACATCAGATGTGTTTGTCATTTTATAGAGTTTTGGCTTTTTCTGACTTCGTATTTATTTGTGACCCCATCTAATAATATGTAACAATTTGTAATTTGGGCCAAATTACAAACACACCCCCAAAACTCTGATGTGCAAAGCAGGTCCCTTCAGTCGTGAGTGGGCAAGCCACACGGGCGTTTGGTGTTGCCACTGGGCACGTGTCGTGCTCCAGCCTCACCTGGCCCTAGGAGGAGGTGACGTCACCCTCCGTTTCACAGACAGTGGAACCGAGGGGCTGTGACCTTAGCGCCCCTGCCCTGTGCCGAGCACCGAGCACCGAGCACGCGGGCACCGCGTGGAGTAGGATTTCTCGGGGAGGTGGGGGGACAGCGCTCCCTGCACGCCCCACGGCAGACGGTCTAAAAGGCCCTCAGACCCGGCCGGCTTCCCCGTCCAGCCTCACCACCCGGGCACCCCTTCCCGTCCCGTCGGAGCAGCACCCCACCTCTCAGTCTCGGCCGCTGACCTGCGGCATCGGTGCCCCAGGGCCCCCCTGCCTCCCGGGGGACTCTTGTTGGTCCCTAAGCGATTCAGCCTCCTGGTGCCCTTACAAGGCGCTCCTGAACCTGAAGGAGGCCGCCTTGGGAAGTCGCGGGGTCTCCCCAGCAGGCGTGGGCCTGACCCTGGCGTCGCAGGGGGCGTGTGGGCCAGGCAGGGCCGGCGGGGAGGTGACGCCCCGTCAGGCTGATGCGCGTAAGTGATGCCGGAGCCCCCCGCCGTGGGGCTCGGCGCGGGGCCGGTCCGGAACACCGCGTAACTGAGCGCTGCTGTGCCGTCTTACCCCCAGATTTCGGGCTGAGCAAGGAGGCCATCGACCACGACAAGAGAGCCTACTCGTTCTGCGGGACGATCGAGTACATGGCGCCCGAGGTGGTGAACCGGCGAGGACACACGCAGAGCGCGGACTGGTGGTCCTTCGGCGTGCTCATGGTAACGGCCTGCCCGCCCCCGCCGCCCCGCGCTCCCCCAGGCTGGCTCAGAGACCGGGGTTCGCCCCGCAGAGCAAGGCCAGATGCGTGACTCAGGACACGGAGGCGGCCACCAGCCCCCCGCCCCCGGCCTTTCCACCACACCGCCCCTGCCTGCCCCGCGTCCCCACCGTCCTGAACCAAGGACACAGCTACGTGAAGGGTCAGCCTTCTTTATACTTAGTGCACGCACAGGTTTAACGTGGGGATTGCACAGGATGCAGTGATTTCCCGTGAAACGTTTTTCTTCAGAATCCTTCCACCTAGTCATAAAAACTATCACGAGCCAAAATATACAAGGAGCTAAAGGTTTTTGCATCGACATTCAGAAACTTGAATTTTCTTGAGATCACGTGTTCACAGAGCATATACCCAGACGCCGTCCACACCAGGTATCCGTCGTCGTGATGGACATGGTGCTAGCGCCCCGTCCCGCCCCCGCCTGGCCCTCCCTGCCCTGCCGGCCGGGCTCCCTGCTCGGCCACCCAGCGTGCAGCAGACTTCTGACGGCCCGCCATCCGCCACCGGATCAGCGCGGCCTCGTGGTGCCCCAGGGCTGCCCAGGCCCCTCCGTCTCGTGCATTCCGCAGAGGAGGAGGCTGAGGCCACAGGGATCCGAGCAGGTCCGAGGAGGCACGTGCGCATTCCCAGCCACCCCCGCAGCGACAGCCCACCCGTCTCCCACCGCACATGCCCAGCCCCTGGCTGCAGAACCACGGGCTGCCCCAGCCGTGGTTCTGGTGCCGAGGTGTGGCTGGGGAGCCTGAGGCTGGTCCCAGGGCCTCGGGAGGCATCGGCCACTTGGTCTCTGGGTCCGCTGCTCTGCCCCATAGGCTCGGAGTGCCGGCTGTGTCTGGCTCTCTGCGGGGCAGATGTCCTTGGAACTGTCCTTGGCCACCACCATCGTCACCTCCAAGAAGCGTTGATCGGACACCCGCGTACACCGTCGCGTTGGATGTTCTGTGGGTTCGGGAGTGGTGAGGGGCCTCCCACTGCGCAGCCGGCTGCCGAGGCAGGAAGAGTGGGTGGAGGGCACGAGGCTCTGGACCCCGAGCGTTAGCGAGTCGCCATGTCACCCGGCAGATGTGTGCGATGTGTCGCTGGCCCGGAGCAAACGTGACATACAGGCGTCTGGAGGGCGCTGTCTGGGTAGCAGAGTAAACGGCGAGAGTCAAGTGAGCAAGTGAACGGCTTTCTCGTCCCACGTGGCCAGCAAGGCTCGCGCCGACGTGGAATCGTTCACACTGGACTCGGGAAAGAAAGAGGGACAGAGGGAGACGAGGGGAAACAACAGGAAGAGAATTTCTTTCACTAACGCGATTCCGTTTTAAGAGAGATTTTAATCTGCATGATCGGCTTATACAGAGTGTCCTGTTTTATCGGACGAGTAGCTCATCTGCCAGCCCAAGTGCCAGCCTTTGCATTTACTGTGTGCGTCTGTTTTTAGATTCTCACTGGACCCCCTTAGTCTCGTTTTTTTATACATGATGATTGTTTGCCTGCAGCCTGTCTGCTCTGTGTGCCTTCACTGAATGGTCGAGCCGGCCTCAGACATCTGAATGGGCAGGGATTTAAATTTTTATTTTAAAATTCTACTTTTCAGTAAGTAGACCAGTAATATTAACAAGGCCTTAAATACGTTCATTTCTTTAAGCTCGTGATTTCGCTCCTGGAAGACTGTCATAAAGGTGACCCCCAATCTTAGGAAAACCTTTATGTACGTTTCAGTGTTACTTAAAATAGGGACTGGAAACATTCGAAGTGTCCGACGATAGATACACCGTTAAACTTTGGCGTATCCACGTGTAAGTGCTGTTATGAAGGTTATGTAAGCATTGAAAGGTTTTGTACTATTCTGTGAAAAGTTAGTATACAAAACCTTATCTATATTTTTTTTTAAAAAACAGCTTGAAGAAAGCATTAGCGGGAGAGAGCAAATGTTAGCTGGGGCTCTCCTTGGATAATGGGGTTACAGGAGATTTTTTTTGGTTTCTCCGCGTTGATGTATCTCCCAAGATTTTCATAACAGAGGGAGAAACCCCAGAGGGTAAGTTTTGAAGGGGCAGAGACACGTGCAGTGAAGACTCAGGACGAGGGCAGGTCGGCCGGATGGTACGGACACCTGCCCTGAGTCTGTCTCGTCTAGTTTGAAGCGATGAAGACGCTAGGTGGGGTCAGTGCTTTTACACGTTTCCGTTGGATTCAGTGTCTTCTTTTTAAGAAAAGGGTTTGTGGTTGCTGCCACCCTAGTCCCTTTCATCGGACGTGGTCAGGTGGACACGTCGTCCCGGTAAGACCCTGCAGTCCCAGGCCACCGCCCCAGCGTCCCTGTCATCAGGGCTGCCTGTGGGACGGGGAGCCTGCACTCAGGGTCCTGTGTTTGCGCAGCTCCCCCCGGCGGGCGTCCGCCTGTGTCTCTGAGCCATGAGCCCGTGGCGGGGGCGGGGGCGGGGGCGGGGTCACTCGTGCCGTCTTGTTTTTACAGACATTACTTACAGGCTGTACTCACGGGCCACCGGTGTCTGGCCCGACCTAGCGGTCCTCCGCTTCCTCCTCGCTCAGCCCCCTCCCCAGCATCCACCAGAGAAGGACGGGGTTCCCCACCAACCCCAGAGCAGATGGGCGGCGTGGCGGCCGGCGCCGTCCCCATCACCCGCCCCACTTCCTCTGCACAGCACTCAGCATCGGTCGCCTGCCGCAGGCACTGGCTGTGTATCGCGCGCCCCTCCCCACTGAGCAGCAGCTCCGGCCCCACCGCGCTCCCGGCCCGGTGGCGGCCCCGCACAGCGGTCGGGCTTCCCACGGCTGAACCCCGCTTGCATCTTGCCCGCCTGGGCTCCCCACTGTTCAGTCCTCGGCCCGAGCACTCACTGTCCCATTCTGTGTCGCCCTGCAGTTCGAGATGCTGACGGGGTCCTTGCCATTCCAGGGGAAGGACAGGAAGGAGACCATGGCCCTCGTCCTCAAGTGAGTAGGGGACCCCCTGCCACGGTTTGCCCTGTACCTGCCAGCCCCCCGATGCCGAGAGCAACAGCCCTTGAAACCGGGGCTGTCAGTCAGGTGGGCGTTGGCAGCAGTGACCGTTCCCGAGCTGAATGCCAGCTGTGAGTAGGGTCGCCAGGCAATTCCGATGGAGTCTTCCACCAGAGACTGGGTCTTCCGTCAGGAAGAGCCCTCCACGTTGTCTGAGGCGCAGTCTTCAGACGGGAGGGTTGGCGACCTCAGGAATCAAGGCCAGGTTCACAGGGCCGGGCCCGGGGCTCCGGAGAAGGCAGGCACAGGCTTCCTACCGTCCCCCGCGACCCCCTGTGCAGGTGCCTGGGCTCTCCCGCCGGCTTGCCCGGGTGACGGAATGCAAACAGGACTTTCTCCTGAATTCTCGTGAGGCGTCCTTCACCACGCGTGTGGACTTTGCTCTTAGGACCGCAGAAAGTCACATTGCTGTCACATGTTCGGTGTCGGCTCCTAGACAAGATGTCAGAGGGAGAGCCCTGGCTGGAGGGAAGCAGCCTTGACGGGGGAGGGAAGTGGCCTTGGCAGGGGAGAGGGAGGATGGAAGCGGCCTTGGGGGGGCAGAGAAGTGGCCTCGGGGAGCGGGTGCGTGCAGTGGGGAGGTGGCCGGAAACGAGTGTCGGGGACTCCAAAGCAGCGTCTCCCCGCTGAGCCACGGAGGGCACTTGCCGTGGTCCTGAGGGGACGTCACAAAGCCGCCGCCCTCCCCACCAGCTCTCTGTCACCCTGCACGTGCTCTGTAAGCTTTGCAAAGTCGAGAGGCACCTAAAAAGCTTAGGTCTTGCAGATGACGCCATTGCGTAAATGGAAGGGGAGGGGGGACCCTAAAAAGGGTTTCGTTGGCGCCTTCCCGCGTTAGGTGGCCTCACCTTGTGAATGACACGCAGAGCTGCGGCCCCTTGTTTTTGTGCTGATGACCGCGGTTTCTTTCCATCCTAAGGGGTAACAAGATGTGTGCTCTCCCTGAAGCTAGACTAGTCCCTCCCACAGATCGCAGGTGTGGCCCGTGATGGGTCACGTGGGAGTGACCGCGTTCGGAGGGGGCGGCGCCCAGCGGTGGTCCCAATTCCCCTGGGCAGCAGAGTGGGCACACAGGCGGGCGAGAGGCCCCCCAGGTCCCAGCCCCCAGTCCCCATGTGGCCGGCGCCCCTGCTCGCCGAGGCCTCTGTCACTGCTCTGGGAACCGTCCGTAACGCCCGGACACCTGCTGCTTATGTCCGTGGCTTCGCCTCATCTCTTCTTGCCAGCTGTGTTACTCTTTAAATAAATGACTAAACAGCCGGCATGAGGCTTTCTGCTTTAATCTCCTGTGTGGACAGTCCACGTACGCAGATGCGCTCTGGGTCCTCACGACCTCCGGGAGGGCAAAGGCCCTAAGACCTGAACATCAGGGCACCGCCGCCCGGGGTCACTCGGGGTGAGATGGGCTGTCTGTGGGTGGCGACTGGGCATGGAAGAAGCTGGTCCCCTGGGGCCACCTCTCCCGAGTCTCCTTGCTTTGCAGAGCCAAGCTGGGGATGCCCCAGTTCCTCAGCCCCGAGGCCCAGAGCTTGCTGCGAGCTCTCTTCAAGCGGAACCCCTGCAACCGTCTGGGTAAGCCCTGTGCCCGCCGCGGAGGGGACATGCTCCAGCTCTTCCCTCGAGTTCACTGACAGCAGAAGGCCCTGCGGTGGGGGTGGGGACACTCTCATGCACTGTCCCAGCACGGGGACCGCGGGCTCGCGTGCCGTCCAGGAGTCACTGTTGTCACGCAGAGTGGTGGCACTTTTTCCAACCTGTTTGACGTCCCTTCTCCACAAACTAAAGACAGAACAATTGAAACGCCACTTCGATTTGATCCGTCCTGCTTAAGAAACCTCGGCACGTATTAAAATCGATGTTTACTTATGTCAACCAAGTGCTAATTCGCTTTCGAAGTAATTCTCTGCCGAAAGGTTCCCGGAGTCGCCCTCCAGGGAGGGTCCCGTGCTAGGTCATCAAGTATTTAAAATCTCGCAGGGAAGGCGTCTGCCGACACCTTCGTCCTGGTGCTCACTCGCCGCCTGTCCCCGTCACAGGTGCCGGCAGCGACGGAGTGGAGGAGATCAAGCGTCACCCTTTCTTCGCCACCATCGACTGGAACGTAAGTTGCCGCCACGGTCCCCAGGCACATGAGTGGCAGGGAGGTGGGGTGGCGGGCACGGCAGCCGCCTGCTGCAGACCAGAGGGAAACGTGGCCGGTTCCCTGGAGGGGCTCTCGGGAGCCTTCCGAAGGGGCTGGTACGTCACCGGAGAGCGGGAGCCGCCCCCGCCAGCTCCGGGGTGCTTGATAAATCCCCATAAGTGAGTGAGTGCCGAGGGCCCGGGCTGCGGGGGCTCTGTGAGTGGCAGCTTGGGGATGGGGACCCCCCGGCCCCCTGTCTCTCTGGAGCTCCACTCACCCTCCCGCACAGACCCACCTGGCAAACCTGAGGACCGCCTGGGCGGGGGAGGGAGGGTGACCAGCTGGGCCTGGGGCAGCGGCTGGACAGGGATGCAGTGGGCGATGGGCAGTCCCGTGGGCTGCAGCTGGGAGGAAAGGAAGTCCCGGCCACCGGCTCCAGGTGACCAGTTAACACGAGGACTCGGCTCAGGAGGGGCCACTGCGAGGGCCACTGGTCTCCGCCGAGAAGGGGCACAGGCGGAGCTAAGGCAGCTCTGGGGCCGTGACACCACGATGGCCGTGGACGCAGTGCCAGCTGTGTTCCGAGCATCCGGAAAGCCCAGGGCCGCGCAGCTCCGAGCAGGCGCCCCGCGAGTTGGCTCTGCACGCGGCTCGTCCTGGCTGTGCAGCTGGGCACGGTGTCGGGACCCGCGAGCCAGGAGGGCGGCCCTCCCGCCGTCACCACAGCGATGGGGCTGCAGCCGCGGTTGGGAGGCCCCGTGTCGCGTTCGTGTTTCATTTCGTTCATTTTCGTTGGCACTGGTTTCGGAGAGAGGCCCTTCCGATTCTCTAGGACCGAGCAAGTTCGCGGTCACGTCCACATTTGCCGAGGTGACAGGCGGGGACCAGGAACAGCAGGCGCCCGCTCCCTCTGCGTCTGAGCGGTGCTGAGTGGGGCTCGGACACCTCCCCGTGCTCATCACTGACTTGATAAATGGGCCTCAGCGCTTGCGTGTCGCGGGGAGCAGGGTGCCATGCCATTGCGGTCGAGGACACTGTGTGTGAGATTGTCATCACCCAGCCACAGGGCAGGTGCGCAGCGGGTGTGCGGTCAGAGAATGTGAGTGGGAACGGACAAGGCGGGGGCCCTCCCAGCAGAGATCCGCTCAGAACCACGCGTTCAGCCGCCGTGGCCCGGCCCGGGGCTGGCGGAGCCGTCCCCCACCTCAGCTTCTGCTCCCCCAACCCCGCATCGGCCGTGAGCCTGCTCGTGCTCCTGTGTCTGTCAGCCACCGTAGGAGCCGCTGCCTCGTCACAGCCAAGCTCGACCCCCGTGACACACCCCGGCAAGCCGTTGGCCCGCGCTTCAGAAAGCGGACCGCGAAGGGCGAGACGCTTACGGGCATCTAACAGGCGGCGTCGCTCAGTGACTTGTCCGTCCAGACGTGTCAGCCTCTGTTCAGCAACTCTGACAACTGAAAACCACAGTGGAGTCGCGTTCGCAAAAACCGTTGTGACCAAGAGGTGTCCCCTCTGCCACGAAGCCGCTCGGCAGGACCGTGAGAAGCCGGCTCCCCGTTGGCGCTCGGCCTGGGGGCCCTGCGCCGGCCTCACCCCAGCCTGGAGTACGGGGACCCTTATCCTGCTTCCTGCTTGCTTCCGTGTCCCCAAACTGCCAGCAGACGTGTGTCCTTGAAGCACTTGGCCCCTAACACTCGGACACGGGGGCCGCGGCCCCTGCTTGCCCTGCGCTGCCGTCGGCTCGGCTTCGGGGCCCAGCAGATGGGCCCATGGGGGGGGCTCCTTCCTGGAAACTTGCTCCGTCAGACGGCTCAGTGGACAGCTAGAGGTCACCGTGGACCGAGAGCGTCGGGAGAGTCCGGCTCGGGCCGCGTTCACTTCCCTGGGGCCGCAGCTGTGCCGAGAACGCAGCGTTAGCACCGACCGAAGCGGAGCTCCCCAGACAGCACCCGGCCAGGCCGCGTGAGCCGGTGCCGAGACACGGCCCCGAGACGGCCCCACGGCGGGGGGAGGCGGCTGCACGCGCCCTCTCTGGGCGGACGTCGGCCCACGGCTTCCTCCCTCCCGGCCGAGGCCGAGACCCTCGCTGGGACTGTTTGATGTTCGTTACCGGGCGACTTTCGTGCGTGCGAGAACCGGTGCTGGCCTTGTTCTGTTTATGCTCTAAAACCGTCAGCTGTGCTTCAGTGAGGCGCAAGGGAGTCCTGGGGGAAACCGAGGCATGAGACTCAGAGTGGAGCAGCCAGCGTCACCGGGAGACCTGCCGGTGCGTGGTGGAGCCCCCGCAGGCGCCAGCCGTGTGTACCCGCAGGAGCTCGGAGGAGGCCGGGGGCCACGGTGGGCGTGCACAGCGCCGCACGCGAGGGGCACGGGGGCCGGGGCCGGGAGCTGGCCGCATGCCTCAGTGTCCCGCAGGGCCTGCGGCAGCAACGGGCCCGCGTCAGCCCACGGCCCGGGAGAGATTCCGCCACGGTGCTCTCGTGTGAAACGCCGCTTCCGTGGAACCCGGCCAGACGTTCTGTGAACGCTCACGCCGGGCTTGGAACCGCTGGAGTCCGGCTCGTGGGGGTCGCCCACGGCGGGCGCTGTGCAGGCGGGGTGCTGCCCCTCCCGCACCACCGGGCAGACGCGCCCCTGGAGCGCCGGGTCCCCGGACCATCCAGCCCCGCCCTGCGTGGGTCAGCGTCGCTGCCTCAGGGGTCACCTGCAGCCTCGGCCCCCGCCCAGTCCCGCAAGTTTCCAAATGCCCGGAGCCAACTCTGCCCGCAGAGAACAGACGTCGGGTCTGCGACTCCAGACTCGAATCACCCTCTCGCTCCACTGTCCAGGAGCCATCTTCATCTGCTCCCTCCATCCTTCCCTCGTCCTCCGAAGGCCGTTCAGCCACGGATGGAGCCCGGACGCTCTCTCGGAGCTTCCCAGTGCAGCCGGGTGACGTGAAATCCTGCCGTCGCTGCTGCAGCCCGTGCCGCTGGGGGGCCCTGGACAGACGGGGCGCGACGTGAGGCTGGCACGGCCGCGTCGTTCCGGAGGCTCAGGGGTATCCAGGTCAGGACTACGCAAAACGTTGCTGCGGCTCACGCTCGGCTTAATCCTGTGTGCGACCTTCCGCGGTGAGGGTCCCCGAAACCTCAGACCCACGCCCGAGGATGTGCCTCGGACACGGGAAAGAAAAGCGTGTATGACAGTGACGCCTGTTAGCACTGTCCACAGTGTCACCCAGTGACAGGAAGGAGTCGCCGGGCCTCGAGGGTTGCATCAGGTGCAAGGGGACCGCCAAGGGGCCGAGCGGCCGGCCCCAGGTGCCCAGGTGGCTGATGAGGCCCTTTGCTGCCTGCTCACAACCAGACCAAAATCGTGGGGACCTGAGCATACAGTGGGTGGTGTTCGGGGGCCGCCCGTGGACAGGTGGCGCTCACAGGCGCGATCAGCAAGGGACCAGCGTTACAGGGGCGGGGGCGGGGGCGGGGGCGCGTGCGAGGGCGCTACCTGCTGCACGGGTGACGCCCCCTCCAGCACAAGCTGGGCGGCTGCACACACTCCCAGTCAGCGAGGGTCTCCTTGGCGGAAGCACAGACCGGCTCGGGACGCGGGAAAGGGCGCACACGGACAGGCGTGTGCTGGCACAAGCCACATGTAAAGCCAGGGGGTTTTGCACGCTGCAGGTGCGCGGCGTGGTTGCCGGGTTCCGTGGCTGGCGTGGTGGGCACGCACGGGCGGGGCAGGGTTCCAGCAGGAGCTGAGCCGCGTGCTGCAGCGCCCTGGGGTGGGGGGCTTGGGGGGCCTGGTCTCTCCCTCCTGAGCTGTCACTAAATACTTCAGCCAGAAGGGCGTAGTGCTCCCCACTCAAACCGAGGACCCGGCAGCACCCGGCCAGGGCACCAGTCCACTTCTGTTGAATCCTGTCTCCTTATGGTGAAGACTTGCTAAGTGGGACTGGCGTCCCCTTGCAGGGGACCAGCCTCCCGGCCCGGACGACCGAGCTGCTCTTGGGCAAAGGCAGGTGGATGACGGGAATGTGTGGCCTCAGGGGTCAGCCGGGTTGGAGGTAGCGCCTGTGCGTTCGTGGGCAGCCTGCATCCTGGAGGCCCCGGTCTCCTCTCTGGGAGGGAGGGAGGGGTGGGGGCGACACCGGACGAGCAGAGCTGTGGAGGGGTCCGGGAAGCTGTGGCCCCCGGCCATCCTGCACTGCCTCCCGCTTCGTAACAAGGCTGGCGACGGTTCTGCTGTTGAGGGTGAGGCAGGAGGCAAGGCCGCGGGCCATCTTGGGCATGGCGGGCGGTCAGCGGTGCCACCAGCCTCTACCCGCTGGACGTCAGTCACTCACAGTTGTGACAGCCCAGCTGTCCTGTGGCGGGCAGAACCGCCTCGGTCAGAAGCACTGGGTTAAGGGGACTGTTTGGTCTTCCTCTGAAGCGGGGGCAGGAGTGAGAGACACCTGCCCTCCCTGCCCCTGTGGGGCCCTGTGGGGCCCTGTGGCGTGGACTTGGGGTGAAGAGAGGAACTGAGCTGTGTGAGTCTCAGCTTCCAGATACAAAACATCTCTCGCTGGGATTAGGTGAGAACCCGTGTGTGTGTGTGTGTGAGAGAGAGAGAGAGAAAGAGACGATCTCTTGTAAATCAGTCCCTGACAGTGAAGGTAGAGGGTCCCGGCCACGTGCTCCCCGCACACACCCCCCCCCCCCACCCCGTCTGGGAAGCCCCTGGAGGACACTTGCGTACAGAGGGGGAGGACGTGACTCTGATGTGTCCAGAACAGACACTGATTAATAACCCAGCGTGAATGTCACAGAAGGGGGCCTCTGGCGTGAGGGGACGGGCCGAGCCGTGGCCGGGGGTCCTGGCCATGAGCACATTCATACTGGGCACAGAGCTGCCCATGCGTGTCCAGTTTCCTGTGGCAGGTTCAGGCATCCAGGCATTTGTCCCGCCTGACAAGGTCGCCAGGACAGGCAGCGTCTTCCTGTTTCTGGCGGACCTTAAGCAGCCTGTTCGTGCAGCGCAAGGAATGGCCGAACCAGTCGGGTCTGAGTTCGCTCAGTCCTCGCTGAGGGCTCCCGAGTGCACATGCCAGCGGGAGCCCAGCGGTCACCGCTCAGACCAGCCTCCAGACCCCTGATCGTGGACCCGGCGGTCACCGGCCAGACCAGCCTCCAGGTCCCAGACCGCGGATGTCGCCGTTGCTTGGGCAGCTGCACCTGCAGCTTCCTCGGGCCAGGGGGCTTCGGGGAGGCTGCGTCCCGGGCAGGGACCAGGGCATGCGGCACCCTCCTCCCTCCAGCTGGACCTCGGTCCTGGGCGCTTCTGTAACCCTGGCCCCAGCCGTTCCTCCCTTCTGTACCTTAGATGCTCTCGACCCGGGCCGCGTCGCCCAGCCTGCCTTGGCCTCGGTGCTCTCAGTGTGAAATCCGCTTCTCCGTGCGATTGAGAGATTCAGGGCGGATCTCAGCAAGGGCGACCGTTCGTTCCCCAGACGCCCCCCACCCCGGGGGCCCCCGACTCAGCGCTGAGCTCCAGGCACATGGCAACAGAGGCCCCGAGAACGGCTCTGGGAGTGGGGGTCTCGGCCACCACCCGAGCCCCTCTGACCCGGCAGGACTGGGAAGGCCCATGCCTAATGGTCACAGCAAGGCCTTCCTGGCTCCCGAGCCCCGCTGCTGGCGTGCGGCCGGCCAGGTGCACGGCTCTGCACGATGGCCGTCGCTGTGACTCACGTTCCCAGGCGACCCAACTACATCCTCTCCGGGGGGGCCCCCTCGGCCTCCTTTGGGAACAGGGTCGCTGCAGGCCCTGCCCCTCCCTGGTGCCCACGGCCACTGTACCCTGAACCCCCTCCAACTGGCGCCTCAGACCTCCCTCTCCACCTGCAGCCCCGTCCACCCACTACCACGCCCGGTCCCAAACGCTTTGTGGTGTTCCCTAAGTGGAAACGTCCCCCAAAACAAGTCTTGGCCCTGCCTCGAGGATCGAAAGCATCGCCGGGTGGAGGGCGCCTCTGAGAAGGCCGTTACGGGTGGGGCGCAGTGGGCTTCCTGTGCGCTGTCAGGGTCCCGTCCACGAAATAGGCTCGCGGCCCCACACACGGCCCCACACGTGGCCCCGGGAAGGGCCGGTTCCCTGTGTGGAGGGACGTGGCTGTTCCAAAGGACCCGTTAAAGTCCCTAAACTGTGTAAAGGGACATGAGAGCCAGCCCCACCCACGTGAGCAGATTGATCTGGACGCCCGAATGTGGGGACAGCCAGAGCAGGTGTGCAAGCGACAGAGAACCCTGGAGCGTTTGCAGGAGGCACCTCCACAGCGTCCCCACAGCGTCCCCACAGAGCTGAAGGGCCCCGGGTGCTGGCCCCAAGGTCGCCAGGGCGGGGGAGGGTGCCCCGTCGCAGGGCTCCACCCCGCAGTGGCCTGGGGCGGGGCGCATCGCGGCTGTCCGGTCATGTTCCACTGGACAGAAAATTCTGCCAGAAAAAGGCTGAAATGAAGAACACAGCACATCCTCCAACCCTTACGCCCTGAACCGTGACGCTTACGTGTTTTTATAAAATACGTAACTTGACGGAGATAGCGCTTTGTGTGCGGCCCCACGCGTGCCACGGTACCGAGGGGCAGTCGTGGTGACGCTGAACCGCGTCTCTCGCACCCTCCGTGGCTCCTGCGCCCACTCAGCCCGTCCTGCTTCTCCTGCAGAAGCTGTACCGGAAGGAGATCAAGCCGCCCTTCAAGCCCGCGGTGGGCAGGCCGGAGGACACCTTCCACTTCGACCCCGAGTTCACAGCCCGGACGCCCACAGGTGTGTGCCCACGTGAGTGGGAGCAAAGCCGTGCCGCTTGCCAGTGGTGGGTCGTCCTGCCTGGCCAGGTAGGGACAGGTGCCCAGGAAGCAGAGAGTCCTGAGTTCGAGAATGCTGTCCTGGAAAATACAGTCGGTTCTGTTTGATTTTCTTATTTTCGCTGCTCAGTCACAAAGGCGTAGGTGATAGAACCAATTCTCGGCTACGCCCCAGGTGACACTCACCTTGGAAATTGTCCAGGCGTCCTGTGGGTCCCCCCACGCCTCCACCTCTCGGTCAGAGTGGTCAGTCAGGTGACCACCTCTTTCAGAAGGACACACCAAGGCAAGCGCCAGAAAAGGAGTTCGAGACAACGAAAATCTCTCATTTAGTTAGATTTTATGAGAAAAAAGAGGCTGTCAGCTAAGCGTATATGTTTGTGAACCACATCTTCATGCAAAAAACAAAAACCAGTGTTAGCTACTGGATCTCAGCGTAGCGGACAGATGTACAAACTTAGCCTTCCTGGTCTGTCTAAACTTACTCTCAAGGTCTATCAAATTCAGTCCGATCTGGTCGGCTCCCTTTAAAAGTTATCATTTTGT
Organism: Pteropus medius; assembly: GCF_902729225.1. Taxonomy (NCBI): domain Eukaryota; kingdom Metazoa; phylum Chordata; class Mammalia; order Chiroptera; family Pteropodidae; genus Pteropus; species Pteropus medius. Next base: position 5,518,954 of record NW_024340700.1, on the reverse strand, counting down.
GACCCCGATGAACTGACGTTAACTGTCGTAGGTGTGGTCATTGTCTTAGTCTGCCCAGGCTGCCATGACACAGCGCCACAGGCCGAGCTGCTTCAACAGCGGACGTTGTCTTGGCATCTGAGGCGGCTCCCTCCGTGCTCACGGAGACAAAGGCGCTGCTGTGTCTTCTGCTTAGGACGCTGGTGACCCCACTTAACCGTGGTTGGCTTCCGACATGCCCGATCCCAGTACCCTGGGGGTTCAGGCTTCAGCATGGGAATTTGGGGGTGCAGTTCAGTCCATGACAGTCACGGTGTGGTGGTTTTTAATAAAGCACATGGACAAGCCCCTGGAGATCCGGGCAGGCCCACCGCGGCCCGTCGCGGTTAGTGGCCACTTCGTGTGGTTCGGGGCTCTTACTGCTTCTGAATCTGAAATGAGTTGTGATGTTTGGGAGATGATCATGAAACAGATGGGTGGTCGAGTACAAAATACCACGTGGATACAGTTGGGACTGAGGATCCACTCGTCCCTTTGGTTTGGGCTATTGGGACAAGCCCGTTTCCCACCCACAGTGAGCATGTCAGTGGGGCTGTGAGCGGACAGGAGCCTCGCGGCTCTCGTGGGACTCATGAGGGGTGGGCGGGGGGCCCACTGAGCAGCTGCGGCTCCCACAGGGAGGACACTGCTTCTGGGCGCCACGGGGAGTCGCCACACGGAGCTTTCGCCGAGTTCTTTCAGCTAAAGCAAGTCTAGCGTCCCCGGTCACACACCAGCCGCCCACTGGAACACACTGACTAGGGGGCGAGGCCAGTCTAAGATCGAAAAACCGTCAACTATTTTGCACACGTCAGAAAATACTCATGGGATCAACAAAAATTGATTGTACTCTTAAATTTTCTTTTATCCAATCTGTATTTTTTACCCTTTTTAAGTACAGCGCTAAAAATCAGCATCCCCCAGATGACTGTAAAGCACTTTAAATGCCCGCCATGCCGTCCGTCACTGTGCCCGACTAGCCGCGGCGCCAAATGTGAGCTGTCTGCCCTTTCGCTCAGGGAAGTCACAGTCGAAGGGAATTACTTGTCACTCTCCTGCCCCCGACCAGGAGCACCTCTCACAGCTGGTCCTTGAATAGCAGATTCGCTGGCCCACAGCCCGGCAGACGGGGCAGCAGGCGGGACAGGACCAGTCCCTCATCCCCACCACTCCCCGCCTTGGGGTCCCTCCCTGTGCCAGGCGCCTGCTGAGCCCAGACGCTCTGAAGGAGGCTCGTGTGCACGGGTCCACGAGCTGACAGCCCCACCCTGAGGGCCCGGTGGCTTTTGTCTGGGTCTCCAGTGGCGGGGGCGCAGGCTCGTGGTGAAGAGTACGCAGTAAGTGATGCCAGCGAGGTTCCGAGAGCTCTCGTTCTGGGCCCTCTCGCCGCATAGAAACCCAGCCACTGGCACGGCCCCAAATACAGTGCAGCTTCCTGTGGTTCTGCGTTCCTAGACCTGCGTGTGATCTCCTCCAACACACGCGCCACACGCACCTCACACACCTCACCACACACACACACCTGTACACCACACACTGCGCATGTGCACACACCACGCACACCACGCACACCGCACACCTGGTGGGGCCGCACCCCCCCGGCTCCCCTCGAAAGACTGACGTCGCCCTTGTTACCTGCAGACTCGCCTGGCGTCCCCCCCAGCGCCAACGCTCACCACCTGTTCCGAGGATTCAGTTTTGTGGCCTCCAGCCTGGCCCAGGAGGCCTCGCAGCAGGAGGCGCCCAGCGCCCCCGTCCACCCCGTCGTGCAGGTACCTGCCGTGCCGGCCCCGTCACCCCAGCCCCGATGTCACGTGCCTGCTCCTCTGGCCCCCGGGGTGCGGGGTGGCCAGCTCCCCCTCCTCACACTCGCCCCAGAGAAGGGGTGATCCCTGGCAAAGGTCCGAGGTGGGCTATGGCCGGGCCACAGCTGTCACACGCAGCGTCTTTGCCGTGTGCCATCAAGTCAGTGCCACTTCCCTGTCGTGAAATGTTCCGTTAGGAGGGCAGGGAAGGGCACATTTTTATAAGTTTTCCAGCTTATGTATATACAAGCAGACAGAGAGAACTCTAAGAAGTTATGATAAGTTTTATTTAAAAGCCGAGGCAAGGTAAATTGGCTGGCTTTGGTTTTGCATATTTCTGTCCCCAAGGCCTTTTGGAAAAACACAGCATGTCTAAAGCGGACATCTGCTGTGACGGTGTGTGCCATTCTCAGTGGCTTTCTGTCTGCACTCTGAGCAGGTAGGGTGGAGGGTGGTGTACTCGGGCAGAAGCAGGCTGTGATCGGGACATCATGGGGTCACATTTCCAATCAGATGTTGACATCCAGGGGCGTGCTCTGGACACAAGGCTCAGAGCCACAGGCCCTGGACTTACAGGCCCCGGCCCTTTACTTCCAGATTCTGCTGTCACGTTTGGGGGACACGTGACCGGTCAGCCCACACAGTGCCCGTGGTGTCCAGAGACTGTCAGGGCCCGAGCGGTCTGGGGCACTAGTTAGATCGGGAGCCGTCCCCACGAGCTCTGGGACCTTTGTCAGGGGACCCCATCCGCTCCCAGCCTCGGTGTCCCCAGCGGCGCGTCGGCGCCCACACCGTGTGCGCATGCGCCTGAGAGCGCTGACCCGCCCCCCGCCCCGTCTGCCCGCAGCAGCTCCACGGCAACAACGTCCACTTCACCGACGGCTACGAGGTCAAGGAGGACCTCGGCGTGGGCTCCTACTCCGTGTGCAAGCGCTGCGTGCACAAAGCCACCGACGCGGAGTACGCCGTGAAGGTAAGGGGGCGCGCCCTGGGCGCCCCGACCCCGCTGACCCCGGCGGGCGCCCTGAGCTGCTTCCCAGGCTGGGACGTGGCGGAGGCCAGGGTGCTTGGGTGTTAGGTCGCTGCCTTCAGCAGCCGAGGTGAGGCACACTGGGCGGTGGCTTTGGCTACTCCATATTTTGGAAGTTGGAGGTGGGGACAGCCGTAGCAGTTGGTGGAGGGAGGGAAAGGGGGGGAGATTCAGTCACCAAAAATCAAACCAAGGAGAAGCACAGGAAAGCCCAGCCTGGACGCACCTGCGAACATCAGGCCGAGAGCTGGGAGTTTTGCTGTCACTCAGAAAGTGAGCGATGAGGGCACCCTGTACCCAGCCTGTGGCGCTCTGCTCGGTCACTGCTGCTGGGCGCCCTGCTCGGTCACTGCTGCTGGGCGCCCTGCTCGGTCACTGCTGCTGGGCTGCATGTTCGATCTGGCATACGGAGTGTCAGTTTCTTGAGTTTTCTGTTTGGCAAACTGGAGACCGCAGCTCAAGTCTCCCGCTGATGTCACAGTCTGATTTATGGAAGAAGCGGAGGTCTTATGTTCTCTGCACAAGACGCTGTAGCTTCGCCAGCTCCCCACTCAGCTGAGCCAGGGGCTCTGGGTGCCGCGGTGACCAGACCTGTGCTGGCCTATCCCAGACAAGGCTGCAGCACATGGCCCTGGGCTGTCTCGAGGACATGTGGGCAGCGGTGGGAGCTGGCCAGCAGGGGGCAGTGTACGGGGAGCGATTCCCTTCGTGACCCTCCTACACTCAGAATGTTCTGCTCCATGTGGCGACTGGTAGGACAACCCCCCCACCCCCCGGCCTAGCGCACCCACGGGGGACATTCCGGCACCTTTGTCAAAGGGGCTTATTTTCAGAGGCGCCAACGGCGGCTGACCAGGCTCATAGTAGCCGGCTGTCCTCCAGTGGGGCATCGTGGTCACTGAGCTGGCTGAACAATAGCCCGTTTCTTTGCACTCACTGGACACAGCGATTGTGCCTGGTCACCTGATAAACTGAGGAAATTTTGTGGGAAATGACCTATGCAGAGAAAACCCCAAGAAGCCCCTGTGTGCTGTGAGCGTGTTTCAGAGTGTAAATGACATTGTCTCGCCTGAGGCAGAAGGCAGGCCGACCCCCCTCCTCCCGCCTGAACACGGACGGTGCCTGGTTGGGCACAGGCTGGTCATCCTCCCAAGCTCCCCCGCGCAACAGCCCAGAGCCCGCAGGGGCATCGCTGCATGCCTGGGCTGCGGGGGGGAGCGCTTCGTGACACCAGCTGCTTTTCCTCACTCGGAGGCCTGTGGCGGGGCCACCCTCGCTGCACTGTCCATCCTGTACTCCCGGGGAATTTTAATTAAAATCTGTGAATTTCCTCTCGTTGAGGTCCCCCCGGTGCTCCAGACACGGGCGGCCTATCCGCGGAACTCACAGACTAGCTGTCCCTCCGTTTAGCGCAGGCTTTCTTGTCTGAGGAATTCAAGATAAATCTGTCAAAAAGCCGTAAATTCCTGCCCAAACTAAACCGAGCGGCTGGAGTATCTTTGCCTGGTGCCTTTTCTGACAGGGCGAGGCACTGTCCTCGTGCCTGATGGCCACGCGTGCCACCCCGCAAACCCGTGCCCATGCCCAGCGCTCATAAAGACCCCATCCGAATCCAGCTTCGTTAGATGGCTCATAACTCCATCCCCAAAGACCTCTGTGATGGGAGTTGCCGGGGGATGCTGGCGACAGTCCTCTCGGGCACAACAGCAGGCGCCGCGGCCGCAGCCGACGGTGCAGGGAAGAGCCGGCCGTCCTTTCTCTCTGACAAGCCTCGGAGTTCCCTGGACGGCCGCGCCGGCGGACCTGACAGCTGCCCCTCATCCTCTGAGGACCACGGGTCATGATGTAGCGTCGGGAAGATGCTTAAATGAACCAAGCTCAGGAAGGAGCCGCGGCCTCCCCGCCTGACCCACAGCCGTCTGACAGAGCGCTTAGGCCTTCGTGGAATGGCCACGGTCAGCTCATCGATCTCAGGTGACACCTTGTCTGGGCTCCCGTCAGGCAAGAGCCGGCAGGGGCTCGTGACAGAGTCCAGTGTGCCCCAGAACCGCTGTCACGCACTCCACGTTCTGTTCCGTCTCTGGCGTGTCTCGGGTCAGAGGCAGTGAAACCGTTTCTGGCTCCTTCTGCCACAGCCGACTGCTCGTGAGTAGCAGTGTCTCCTCCTGACAGAGAAACAGAAGAATTAAGTGCACGCTCTCTGTCAGGTGGGAGGCCGCGTGCGGCACTCACCCGCTTGGCCTGTCTGTCAGCTGGGTCTCAGGCTCGGTCACTAGAGTCTGGCATTCTCTCTCTCCGCTGCCACCTGAGCAGCTTCAAACCCAGGATCCGAATCCTCGGTGGAAGCGGAATGTTTCGCTTGGAGCAGCAGCCCAGCTCGAGCCAGCCAGGGCCAGCCAGGGCCAGCCAGGGCCTCCCCATCCAGCTGCGTGGGTGGCTCAGCCGTCCCCACTGAGTAATGAGCAGAAGAGAGGACGTCCGGTCTTGACCACACAGCAGGACTGTGGCCAGAATACGTGGCATTCGTCTAGGGCAGTCATGATCGGTGGGGTGACTTCGCCCCCCTGGGGACCCTGGCAGTGTCTGGAGACATTCTGGTCACAAGCAGGGTGGGCATGCTGTTGGTGTCTGGTGGACAGAGGCCGGGGACACTGCTCACCACTGCCCAGGCAGCCATGCCCACTGCCCCGGGAGGCGCTGTCCAGCCCCAGTGTCAGTCAAGCTGAGGTTGAGCGCCTGGGGGCGGGGTTAGCTCACCAATGAATCCCAGCCGGCTGGTGTTTGGGAGACAGTGACGGGCGGGGTTCCCCGGGCGGGGTTCCCCTCTCTGTTAAGCGTCTGCTTGCTTTCCAGTGGCAGGACGACCCCTCACCAAGATGTGAGCGCTTCCCACGCTGTGCGCAGGGGCAGGGTGGCCCCTCGCTGTGACCGTGTGAGCGAGGGGGCCTGGGGGAGGCCAGCTCGCAGCTCCACGAAGGTCAGGCCAGCAGTCTCGGCCAGTGTGGGATCCAGCGGCTCTCGCCAGCTGGTCCCGGAACACAGGAAGCCCTGCCGGGCCGCCAGCTTGCCCGCCCCGTGCCCAGAACATCCCCTGAGACCTGGGTGCCACCTCGTGTCCACGGGTCCCTGTTCCTGGTCAGGCCTCCCCGCACCCGGTGACTCCTGTGCCGTCACGTGTCCTCAGCCCGCGGTACCTCCCTTCGCGGCCCCTGTTCGTAGGCTTGGCTTCGGTCCCCACGCCCCGTCACAGTGCTTGGTGGGGTCAAGGACAGGAGTTACTTAAATGAGGGACATGTCGTTCGGGAGCAGTCGCTGTGCCCCTCTCTGTCTGCAGCAGCTGTGCCCCCCGAGGGGGGCACGTGTCGCTGCCGACACCCCTGCCCCCGTGCCCCGTTGCCACCATTTTCTACGGCAGGCTCGGGGCAGGAGCACTCACTGTGCTCCAGCCGTTGGGAAGTTATCGATCACGGACCAGACGCCGTAGCCAAAGGCGCCGTGACTGCGTCAGCCCTACTGTCGTGGCTTCCCTGGTGGCCCCTCTTCTCTTCAGACCTACTGACGCAGACACCTCCACACCCAGAGTTCCACCTGAGGTCTCTCCGTCCACGCGGGGGTTGGGCCGTCCTGGAGGGGAGAAGCTCGTGTCACGGCCACAGCTTTTCAGGAGCCTCTTATGTGATTACAATGCCTTTGTTTGTCTTAGCAATAGAATTGCACTTTTAAAAAGACTGAGACCCTTACGATTGCGCCGTCTCTCGACGCTAGCGATGGAGTGTGGCCGACTCACGCACAAGCGAGGCTGGCCGGCCCCTCCCGAGAACGCGCCCTGATTTGTGTTCACGACGGGTCGTTTACTGTACCAGCTGGTCCCAGCTTTTCTGTGCCCATTGTCACACTGCGCGTGTAATTTGTCAACCGAGGAAGCAGCAGAGTTCAGACATGCTCGACATGAGCAGAGTTTATTTTTGGAAGGAAAACTGATTGGTGTGGAAGTTTTAATTTCTTCCGGCAGGAAACTTGGACTTCTTTCTCCGTGTCATTTGTTTAAATTAATTATGCGGGGAAGGTGTCTGTTCAGTCCGGCAGGGGATTACTCGCTCTGCTGCTCTCGCTTCGAACGTGATGCGGAGCCTCTGGCACGTCGCGGTCGGCGGACGCAGCTGCCGGGGCGGGTGCTGTGCGAGCGGTGTGAGCTCAGCCAGGCTCGCTCGGTTCCCGCCTGGGCGCCCCCCTCCCCAGGCGTCCTGGCCCCGAGGGAATGCCGTGCTGGGGGAGGTGATGAGGAAGAGTGCGGTGCTCAAACACAGGCCCCGGAGGACGAGGGACAGGCGCGTTGGGGCTGGAGGCCCATCGGGCCCCAGGAATGAAAACGTGCCTGACGTGGCCCTCCACGTGTCCCCTTCTGAGGCCAGTCACTGCCGCCGGCCGCTGTCGTCAAGGCCACGCCCACGTCACGTGACCTCCTCTGCAAGCAGTCTGGACCAGGCAGGCTGAATTCCCAGTGGGCTGGGCGCCTGCCTCTGGAGAGTGACCTGCCCTGCGGCCAGGTGAGAATGAGGGGCTGTCACCTGGCTCCTCGGTGGCCCAGCTCTGCTGCGTCGGGAGGATTGAAACAGTGAGGCTCGAAGGAAGGCGCTGGTCCAGCAGGGCTCACCTGACCTGGAAGCAGACCAGCACCGCGACCCCGAGAGCCTGACCCCGCAGAGACGAAGCCCCTTCCTGTCCGGACAGTGCGCTCCAGACCCCGTGTGGGCGCCGCGGTCCCCAGCACAGCCTGCGGTCAAGAGACGGTCACAGCCCAGAAAGGGCGGAGCCCGTCCCAGCCACGCGGTCCTCGCCGTGCAGCCCGGCGGCTCAGGGGACCCCTTCCCCGCGAGCGAGCCCCAGAGACGCGGGTCCCCTCGCGAGTGCTCTGCCGTTGGCCTGTGTCACTAGAAGTCCCGCCGGCCCGGCCGGAGTGCAGTGGAGTCAGACGCAGCGTCAGGAGGGAGCCCGACTCTCTCGTTCGGCCGCGTGACAGTGTCACGGGGCTCACAGTCCTGGCTCCCGTGTCCCCGGAGCTCGGCAGCGGGCTGCAGACCGAGCTGGGGAGAGGAGCTGGCCCGGCGGGGTCGCGCATAGCCGTGGGGGGGACGGGGGACGGGGCGCAGTGCCGACCGCGGGCGAGCGCCGCCCAGGCGTGGGTTCGTGTAAAGTAGACGTTGGTGTCACGCACAGCTCCGTGGGGGGCCCCGGCGGCGGCCGTGCGTTCTCCGAGCAGCGAGCGTTTTTAAAGTGTGTGGGACCAAGGTGGAGAGAACACCCCGCCTGCTCCGTCCCGCAGACGCGGGAGCGAGGGCGCCCGCCAGCCACGCGCAGCACGTTAGCGTCGTCTGCCAGCTGGTGGCTCCCTGCTGTGCGGTGACTTATTCCTGCCACCTGTCGCTGGAAGCCATGCGCCTGCGTGGGGTGGAGACTCGCGTCTGTGGTGTGGCGCCGGACACCGAAGTCGGGAGGGGGAGGGGGTGGAAGGAGCAGAGGGAGGTGCGTGCGTAGCCACCGCGTGCCTCGCCCCGTGCCGGGTGGCGTCTGCTGCCGGCGGGCACAGAGACGCAGCGGCCGGGGCTCGGCTCCCACGGAGCAAGCACGCAGGCCACCCGCCCAGAGCCTGTCGCGGCTGCAAAGCACCTTCCCCTCCGTGGTGGCCCCAGGCCCCCTGCCCATCCGGCCCGAGATGCCTCACGATCAGCATGGGAAGGACGTGGCTTCCTGGGGAGAACGTGGGCCGGTGCTGGCCGGCACGGCGGGCTGCCGCGCGCACCTGGGAATCTGTGGGCTCCCTGGGCTGCTGCGAGCCGGAGGGAAGGGCACAGCCCCAGGCGCCGGCCGATGCCTCACGGCCCCTGTTTGTTCCAGATCATCGATAAGAGCAAACGCGACCCCTCGGAAGAGATCGAGATTCTCCTGCGGTACGGCCAGCACCCGAACATCATCACCCTCAAAGACGTAAGTGGCCACCAGGTGGCGACGTCGCCCCTGCCTCGCGTTTCTCCACCTGGCCCTGAAAAGCCAGCGTCCTGCATGGCTCACGTGTATGGCTCATGTGTACGGGGCCTGAGCGCATGCCGCACGCACCGTGGACCTTCATACCCGGGTCCACACCCTGGTCACACCCCCGTCCTCCCCAGTCACAGCGTGAAGGGGAGGGAACCGCTGTGGGTTCTAACGCCCGTGCGTCACGGTCGTTCCTGAATGCTCCTGAACTGGGGATATGGAAACTGTGGAGCCAATGGGGCGGGGAGGGTCCAGTCGGGGCTCCAGCTCTGGCCGTGGGGCCCTCATAGTTCCTCTGTGGGCGATCCGTGGTCCTTTGTCACATCCCAGCCACATCCCAGCCTGTCGGGGGACCTCGGGGGCTCCCCCCAGCCATCCACGAAGAGCATGGGGCTCTGGTGTGTGGGGTAGAGGGCAGACTCCCCCTCCTCTCCACCCCAGACTGCAGCGATTCCAGCATCCCGGACCAAAACCATAAGACACTGGGGCCACCTCGTTCCCCGCCGGGCCCCCTAAATGCCTAGAGTAAGAGGGCTCCAAACGCCAATCCACTTCTGAGGGAACGTGGAGCGCGGGCCTGTGTCGGCAGAGCTGGCCGAAGCCTGGCCGGCCTTCCGGCGGCCCCTCGCCACCTGCGCCCTCTTGCCGTTTGTCTTTATTTATACGTTAAATCCACAGACATCAGCTACCTTGAAAACTCGAGCATTTGAAATCATTTTTATTACGAGTATCATCGTACATATGTTCTCGAAAGTGGAGCCTTTGCGTTCATAAATTCAGATATAACGCAGCACGTCAGCCACATCAGTTATTGACTTGAGTCGAGGAAGGTCATTGACGCGTAGGCCAGAAAGGAATCGCACGCAGGGCTCCCTCCCGTTCTCAGCACGGGCCCCATGCTCAGCGTGACCTGCGCACACAGTGACATGAGCGCACTGTGGGCTCGTGGCATTAGCGGTGGTATGACGAAAAGCTCTGGAGTGAAAGCACCACTCTCGCGTGCTAACGGCCGACTGCCGCCCTCCTGTCTGCACCCTGGGCCTGGCTGCTCCAAGTCCAGCC
>NW_024340700.1:5491915-5507702 GCF_902729225.1 Pteropus medius | reverse complement strand
ATCGCTCAGATGCTCATTCACCGTCAGGGGTCCGGGTTTGCACGTCGATGTGAAGGGGAGGAGAAAGCCCCCCTCGGTGTGGCACCGAGGCTGACTTGCTTCCTGTTACGGCACCCGCTCAGAATAAAGGATTCCTAAATAACTCCCACCTCCTGCGTGCGCCCCTTCTCTTTCCTGCTCCACCCTGGGCCCCCAAGTCAAGTGTGTCTGTCCGTCCTCCCAGGTCGTGCATCGGGACCTGAAGCCGAGTAACATACTGTACGTGGATGAGTCCGGGAACCCTGAGTCCATCCGCATCTGTGACTTCGGGTTTGCCAAGCAGCTGCGAGCCGAGAACGGGCTGCTCATGACCCCCTGCTACACGGCGAACTTCGTGGCTCCCGAGGTAAGGGGGCCCCGGGTAGACTGGACGGCAGAGACGTCTCGATCCGGTTCGGCGGTGATGGTAGAGAATAGAAATAGATCAGAAAACAGCCCCTGATCTTGCTCGAACACAGTTATTTTATTTTCCTGTCTGTAGAATGTCTGAAGGTGACTGTCGACCTAAAAATAAAAGGATTTTCAAAGTGAGAGACAACAAGCATTTACGTGTGAGCAGAGGAACAGCTAGTCGGAAGCGCTGATTGAGGCGGGAACCCAGACAGTGTCCGACGAGGGGGCGAAGGCGGGGGGCGCGGGGACAGTGGCACCCGCAGAGGGCGGGCGTTGCTCCTGGTGCAGGAAACACGGCATAGTGACGCCGACTCTCAACAGCGGTTTTAACGTTCAGTCCGGTAGCCACCAGTCCAGTCGTCATGGAAGCTGCTGTCTTGTCACCCTCACTGACTGCCCTTGGGGACGCAAGGAGGTTGCTTTAGGCCCCGTCCGAAGGTGACCCTGCCCTGTCGTAGCCAGAGGCGTGAGGCGTCAGACGCGCAGGGCAGCTCCCCCGGGACGCGGCTCTGGCTCCGTTTATTTATTTTTTACGTGACACTTTGATGTAAAATGGCACCGTGCTGTGGACTGTCTGGTAAAGTCTGCGAATCTGTTAGTTACACCGGGAAGTGGCGCCATCGGAGGGGGGCGCTGTGGGACCCACAGTCTGTGATCCCCAATCCCCCTGCAGCCGCACTGGGGGGTGCCGCAGGTTCGTGGCCGGCCGAGCTGTGGTTCCTGCTTCAGGTTGTTCTCCAGGACAAGAGCAAGCGAGCAGCTACCCACGTCCACCGGGGCCCCGCAGAGTGGGCAGGCGGGAGCCACGCAAGCCCACGTGCCCGCCCTGCCCGTCATCTTGGACATCTCCGAGGATCCGAGAACCCCGGGGTCATTCCATTAGGGTCTGATGTCAACCACAGGTTGATAGAGATGAATCCAGTTTCCTGCTTTTTAGAAAAGCAGCCAAGCCTCAGATGCCGTGAGAGCAGGTCTGGAAGGCAGAGGCTGATGTTGCTGATGGGATTGGGGGGTGGGGCAGGGGGCAGGAGGAAATGGACGTTAGGTTCTGTGCGGGTCCCCCTGGTTGGCGATGAAGCCGTGAGAGGCGTGTACAGCGTGCCCCACGCAGAAGGCACGCTGGCTCCCCGCGGTGGTCTGAGCCGTCTGAGGGGCAGGTGCTGGTCCGTGAGGAGGGTGGCAGGCAGATGCCTGCTGCAGACACGCACGGATCTGCGTCGGGCGTTTTCAGGTCATCCAGACATTCAGACTCTACTGTGACCTCTTCAAAAATAATCTGGTGATAAGCCTCTGCTATTGCTTTGTTTGATCAATGTTAGTATTAATAGTATTGATTTTACTGATTGTACATTACCTTAAACTGCCATTTACAAAGCGCTTCTACCTATTTTTTTCTACTTTTATTCTCTTACACCATATGGAGCGGACGGGGTAGGTACCATCAGCTGCGTTTCACAGACACAAAAACCCCAAACTCCTTATGGTGAAGCGAGACCCCCCAGCCGGTGAGCTAGCCGTGAGGCGAGGGCCGGCAGTTCACCTGCGTGTCCTGGCTGACCACCTCCAGGCTGCAGGCACCGTGCAGCGTCAGGCACTGGGATGGGTAGACGGTCTGGGGCCTTGGGCACAGCGCTCCTGGCCCTCACCAGCGCTGCAGCCGGGGGCCGCGGTGACCCCGACGTGTGTGCTTTCCTTGTTCGGCTCAACTGCAGATGTGTCGGAGGGTGGCCCTCTGCTGAAGCATGTAATCCAGGGACGTGAGAAAATTCTTAATGATTCCTCAAAAAATCTCAGCGTAGATGTAACATGTTCACGGCAGTGTGATCCACAGTAGCTGAGAACTAGAAGCACCCACGGGCCCATGGGCGGCTGAACGGATGAACGAAACGTGGTCCATCCACATGGTGGGACATTATTCAGCCTTAAAAAGGAGGGAAATCCTGTCCCGTGCACCCGCATGAGGACATGACGCGAAGCGAGATAAGCTGGACGGGAAAGGACAAGTGCCGTGTGACTCCACTTATGTGAGATAGCCGGGTGGTCCCCTCCACAGAGACAGGAAGCAGATGGCGGGACCCGGCTGGGGGAGGGGTGGGGAGTTCGTGTGTCCCGGGGACAGCGTTTCAGTTTGGGAGAAAGAAAGAATTCTGGAGACGGTGGCCGAGACGTGAATGCCTTAGTGACGCTGCACCGTGCACTTAGAAATGGCTACGACGGCGATCTCTACGTCCTGCATACTTTACCATGATAAGAAACATCCTTCTGCTTAAAAACTCAGTACTTCCTCTCCGTCTGCCTGTCCTGTCTCCGGCAAGAGCCGCGGTTCCTGTCTGTGGTTTTTGGGGAGCCCCAGTCGGCGCATCAGAGTCAGCTCTGCCCTGATGCAAGGCTGCCCCTGCCCCGTTCCTGCCCTGCTGGGGTCACGGTCCTATCAGAACCGTGTGCTCTGAACTCGAATGTCATCTGCTTTTTCCCTTCCAGGTCCTGAAGCGGCAAGGCTATGACGCCGCATGTGACATCTGGAGTTTGGGGATCCTGTTGTACACCATGCTGGCGGGGTAAGGCAGACCCTCAGGTGTTGGCATTCAGGGGCAATCTTGCACACAAGATGAGGGGCAGGTCCCCAGGGCTGTCCCTCTGGGGCCGGTGGGGGCCTGTCCCCACGGCACAGGTGTGGGCAAACCCTCGACTTCCTCGGCCCCTCTCAGAACGGAAGACCGAGGGCGGGGTTTAGCCCCGTGTCTTTGTTAAAGGTGGCTCCAGAGTCAGGGCGCTGGGACCGCGGAGCTCGGGTCATCCACACAAAGCCCAGGCCCCAGCCCTGGCGCCACACCCTCGCCGCTGCCCCCGCCACTCCAGGTCACGACACCCGCTGCTCAAAATCATCCTCTTGAGCCAAGAGGCAGCCATAGAAGCTTCTCGGTCGAATGGCACCTTGAAGGAGGCAGCCAGTGACGGCTCTGCGACCGGCTCTCGTGCCAGCAGACGTGCATGCACGGGTCACCTGCTGTCGCAGGACGAGGGTGGCGTCTGCTGCCTGGGCCCTGCCCCTCACGAGCCCTGCTCCTGTTGACCTCACTCTGAAGGAAGGTCTAGAATCCTAAGAAACCCTCTGGTTCCTGGTGTTTTTAAGTCCACCAGCTGCTTGAGCGGAGGGGGAAAGGGGCGTGGCGTCTAGATCGCCAGTCCTGCTTAGCGGAGGGACGGCGCGCTCACAAGAACGGACGGGCATGGCCTGCTTTTCCCGTGGCCGTAACGGGGCGTTTCATAATAAATCAGGCGTTGGCGTCCACCGTGGACGGAGAGCAGCGCGTGGCGTTTCCTGATGTCACACTGCTGAGTTCTTCACGATTCTTCTGCTGCTCATTCTGCTGCACGTTAGACAAAGGTCACGGACTTCGCACTAAAGAAAGTGCTGCTAGACGCACGTGTCACTCCGCTCCTGGGGCAGCAGATGCTGACGAGCCCCGCTTTATGCCAGGGGGCGACGGCATAGACACCCTCCCCCACGTGCGAGGGACAGCGGCTGCCCGCCCTGTGCGTGCGCCAGTGTGTATCACTGCCGAGGTCCCCGTGAGCACGTCATCCAGCTACCCATTCACACGTCCATTTTGCAGTGGAAGCTCAAAAAATTAATTAGGCCGTCGGTCATAGGTCAGCCAGGGTCTCAGACTCCGCCTGTCAGCTCTCACCCAGGTGTGACGCTGCTTCCATAGAAACCACAGCACCAGGCCACCCACTGCGCGCACAGTCACCAGGGAGGCGGGGAGCGGTCCCTTCACTTGCCCTGTCGACCCCCAGCATTGGCCACGTTGGGAAAATAAATTAAGAAATAAATTGTTTTTCCATGAGTCCTGGATTTGGAGCATAATGGGAAGGAAAAAGCTGCTTTTAACAACAAAGAGGCGACACCCCGTTGTGAGCTTGGATTTAGATTATGAAGTGGAAGCTCATGACCGCGAACCTCTCCTCACGCAGATTCACCCCGTTTGCGAACGGGCCAGACGACACCCCCGAGGAGATCCTGGCGCGGGTCGGCAGCGGGGAGTACGCCCTCTCCGGCGGGAACTGGGACTCCATATCCGACGCGGCAAAGGTGAGCTCGGGCCCGGCGCCCTCGCCAGGGGTGGGGCCCGGAGCCCTCTGTGACAGGGCCAAGGACGCCTTTCATGGGGACAGTAGAGATGTTTTATCGCATAGATTTCGTTAAAGCTGCTCAGCTAAAAAAAAATTTCTGGCAAAAATATTTGATGGTACAGTCTTGATGTGTCAGGGTTCTCCGGAGAAACAGCCGGCAGAATGCCTGCGCGTACGTTATAAAGAGACAAGGACAGATTCATGTTTGAGAAACTGGCTTACGTGATTGTGGAGGCCGGACACTCAGGACAGCAGATGTCGCCGCTGGAGTCCAGAGGCTGTCTGCTGTCAGAAGTCTCTCTGCCTCGGCGACCCAGGGTATTCATTCGTAAAGCCTTCGCCTGCTCGGACGAGGCCCACCCACAGCATGCAGGGTCATCAGCTTTACTCAGAGTCGACCGATTTAAATGTCAGTCTCATCTAAGAAACACCTCACAGAAACGTCTGGACTGGTGTTTGACCAAACGCTGGGTACCAGGGCTGGGCCATGACATGTGAAATCACTCTCAAGCTGCCAGTGATGCTACAGAGTGAGCTCCCTGAATGACCACAGACCGACCAGGTGGAGCCTGGTGCCGAGGAGCATTTCTCTTAGGACACTCTGCATCTGTGCTGCTCCGCAGCAGTGGCCGGCCTCGTTCGTTCCGTCCATCGGACTTGATCTTTTTTAGTTGACATCATCAAACTTCTCTTTAATCAAAGAGTATGTTAGGCCCCCAGCGCTAGTGAGAAGCAGCGTCAAGTCTATTTCCTGGGTGACTGTGAAGGGACTAGAGAGGCATAGATGGTCTGGAGGCCCGATTCCAGCCCTGCCCCCGCCGTCGGTGTCCACCCTCCTCCACGGAGGGCGCGGGGGCCCGCGGGGCTGATGGCGGAGGAGGCGGAGGAGGACACGGTAGAGTGATGGCAGAGGGGATGACGGAGGGGATGCTGAGGAAGATGGTGGAGGAGATGGCGGGGGTCATGGAGGTCATGGAGGTCATGGAGAGGTCATGGAGGTCATGGAGGAGGCAATGGCAGAGGGGTGATAGCTGCATTTAGTGAGCACTTCCCATGTGTCAGGCCCTGACATTCCCAGTGCTCCCTCCCATCCGCTGTCTGAGATGGGCGTAGGAATCCTCAGTTCTGGTTCCTGCCGTAGAGCCGCAGACCCGGACTTGGGTGCCGATGGTTTCTTTGGCAGGAGTTGGGGGCAGGCAGTCAGGACAGGAGTGAACTCATGTACTGAACACAACACCGACATCACAGGTGCAGGCAGAGGGCCTGACGGTTCCCCAGGACCTTGCACAGTCCTTCCTGCTCCGTCACGGCCACGTCCTCCCCTCCCGCTGTCCCTGGTGCCTTTCCCCAACCCCGTGCTCGCAAACGACGAAGCCTCCAGGCCCCAGCAGCAGCCGACGCCCGCGGATCCATGTGTTTTCACTTCGTCTGCATCCTGCACATGTCAAACACATTGCTTCACTGTACGATCGTGAGCAAGTCCACATAGGTCTCTGCCTTCATTTTCACTCCTGGAAACGAAATGTCCAGAGGGCCTTTGTCTCAAGGAGTTGCCGAGATTCACGTTAGTACGTGTTAGCAGGCGTTGGATTTCTTGGTGGAAAGTGGGTGCTGATGGAGTGCGTGGCGCTGCTTCGCGGTGGTTATGACCGGAGTTGTGCGGAGCGCTTCGGCTTCCCCGCACGCACGTACGCCGATGGGCTGTTTTCACTTCGAGGCGTGTGGGGACGCCGCGGAGCGGGCTGTCACCCTCGGTCTTTCCTGGGCACCAGGTCAGTCCCTGCGGGTGTCAGCGCCTCATCTACAAAACAGAGTAAGCCACCCTCTTTCCCCCATGGACGGTCCTGGGGGCTCAGAGAAACAGGTGCGTCAGCGAGTGAAGGCAGCCTCAGGAACACTGCGCAGGTGCAAATGACGGTCGTGGTGGTGGGCGTGCGTCCACGCGGGTGCTCACGTGCACATGGACCACAGCACGCGATTAACGTGAGACTCTGTGTTTAACCACTTTTAGGAGTTTTTATTATTTCTTTACAATCGCATAGGAAAATCACGTCTGTTGGACAGGAGCCCATCAGACACGTGCGATGGCTACAGATTCTCAATTCCATGGTCGGTGATTATTTGTGGCAAATGTCCGTGCCTAATTCTGATAACAGTGTAACTGCGTGCATTGTCACGCGTTGGTGTCTATCCGTAGATTATTCATTATTTCACTTTCTCCCTTTGGAGGGAGACCGCGTTTCATAAAATAGTCTTTCGTTAGGTCATGTGCACCATTTAACATCTCGTTCGAGTTCTCTGTAGACGTCAAATCTTTAACACAAAGTAAACCTGGGGTGAACCACTAAGTTGGTGATGGTTAAAACTTAGAAACCGTCACATACTTAAAACCTGAAAAGTAAACATTTGACCCCTGAAATGCAAAGAATCACTCTGTGAACAGTGGACGAGTTTTGCCGGAAGAGAGAGAGGAACTTTGCTAGGGAGGCTCCGTGAAAGGCACTGATCACGCGCCTTCCTCCCCGCCTCTGACCTTCTCTGACAGGACGTGGTGTCCAAAATGCTCCACGTGGACCCCCACCAGCGCCTGACGGCCGTGCAGGTCCTGAAACACCCGTGGATTGTGAACAGAGAGTGCCTGTCCCAAAACCAGCTCAGCAGACAGGACGTCCACCTGGTGAAGGTACCCACAGGTGTAATGGGAGCAGAGCGGTGGGGGTGGGAGCCCAGACGAGCGTGCGCTTAGCCCTGAGGTCACAGCGTGTGTGAAGAAGTTACCGCTACACGTTTCGTCACATGTGTGTGCAGTCACGCAAAGCTGAATGAGCTGCAGCTTCTGTCAATGTTGCTAACAGCATGAGAGAGAGTGTGCGTGAGTGTGAGTGAGTGACAGGGAGACAGACAGACAGACTGGGAGGAGAGAGAGGCGGAGGGGGCAGTCTCGTGGCTGTGCCAACTCCAAGTCCCAAAGCCCTCGATTCTGGCCCAGAGGGCTGCAGGCTTCTCTCTAGCTGCCCAGACAGTAGGTACCTCAGGCTTTTGGAGCCGAGTGTGCATCATGGATTCAGCATCACCAACGTAGCATGGGGCACCCTGGACAACAGCCCCGCGGGGGTGGCTGCGCATCAGTAAGACTCTGCTCACAAAGCAGGGCGCTGGGCCGGGCAGCCCTGTGGACGGTGACCCTGTGTGATACCCCTGCTCCCTGCCTTAATCTTCCTCGTCGGCTTTCCCCGCAAAGCAGAACAGAATTGGGCTCTGCCTCTTAGATGAGTGTGTGCCGAGACCGGGGGCCGTGGGTGGAGCGCAGGTCGGGGACGCCGGCCCTCGGCAGGAGTGTCTCACCCCAGGACCGGCGGTGGCCACTCATTTTGTCCGTGTGTTACCGGAGACTCTTGCCAAGGACGCTCCCCAACCTCTTGATGCAACTGCCGTCTCTGAGTCACTGCAGTCATTGTCCTAGAACGTGCCCAGCAAGGCCGTGGCTTCCGGTTGTCCGTCATGCACCCTCCGATGGCAATCCAGATGGACTGACGGCCATCGGAGGTGGGGGGTCCACACTGCAGAGCGAGCGGGCTCTGCCTCCCGTGCTAGGCGGTGGCCCCTGGTGCTGCGGGGAGGCCTGAGGCCAGAGCACTGCCCGTCCCAGGCCCAGCCCGCAGCTGTTGGAGATGCAGCCACAGAGGGCGTACTCCAGACCCCTCGTCCTGCACAGCGTGTCCAGCGGCCTCGCCCACCTCTTGGCTTGTGATTTTAATCCGTTCCCACGGCCCCCGAGCCCCTAGAACGACGCTCAAAAGCACAGCGTAAAGCGCGCCCAGGTTCAGTCGGCAGGTGACCCACCTCAGGGCAGCGTTCGTCTCGCGGTGGCCCTGGACTTGGGGGCTGCCCAGCCTGCGGGGCTGGGAGATGCCAGCGGTCCAGGCAAGACGACCCCCAGCGCTCGAGCTGCTCCGGGACTGAGGCTGAGCTCCCAGTCGGCCAAGCAGAGGCGGCTGGGCTGTGGCCAGGCATGAGTGGGGGCCCTCAGGCCCAGCAGGCCCAGCGCAGACCCGGCACCCCGCCAGAAGTGGGGGGTCGTTGACCTCAGGCCGGGGCCCTGTGTGAGTCTGAAGCATTTACCCCACGTCACAAGTGCAGGTCACGGCTGGCGTGGGGTGGTGGGTGGACAGTGTAAGACGTCGTCGCTGTTATTTGTGGGGCCCCATGTGCCGGGCTCGGCCCTGAGCTCACTGCCCTCGGTGCCCCAGTGTCCTGCAGGGGCCTCACCTGCCACCGTACCTGGGGACAGCAAGGCCCAGCGAAGCCTGGGCCTGTGGGCCCCGGCAGGAGGGTTGGCACGCGGTCACGCAGCCCTCTCCACGTCTCCTTGTCTTGCAGGGTGCGATGGCCGCCACCTACTTCGCTCTGAACAGAACCCCTCGGGCTCCGCGGCTGGAGCCGGTGCTGTCGTCCAGCCTGGCCCAGCGCAGGGGCATGAAGCGACTCACGTCCACGAGGCTGTAGCGGCTGCAGGACCGGCCACGGCCTTGGCCCATGGGCGCCAGCCTGACGGCCAGTCACGGTGTCGCTGCAGTGACCACGGGCGCCCGCGTGCCGTCCGCGTGTTCCCGTTCGGCAGGGAGGAAACGCACGGCGACCTCCCCACGCCTCGCTCTGCCAGCCTCGCCACCTCCTTCCCCAGCAAAGCCGGCCAGACCCCGACCACCGCCAGCTGCCACCCGGCTGCCTCTGGCTTCCCTCTGACTCGGCGGGCCCTCCACCTCCCTGGCTGCTGTCACACGGAGGGCCTCTCCCGCTGTCAGACAGTCCCTTGGCGAGCTTTCCGCCCGTGCGTCCCAGCTGTCACGTGAGAGGCTGCATCAAGCAGTTCGCCGTGAGCCTCCTGGGAGGGGCCGGCTTCATGGTCCCACGCAGCAGCGGCTGACGGACTGGAGGGCACGTGCACCAGGGGCAGACGCCGGTCCCCTCAGATGACCCAAAGAGCCTCGTCCCGTTGCCCCCGCGTTTCTGGCTGAGTTGCTCGGTGCCGTGTCCTGTGTCACGGCTCTGAACGGGAGGAGCCCCCGAACTAGCCGGCGGCGTCCTACATCTCACAAGAATCGTGTGTCCTCAGGAGGGGCCAGCAGAGGCCTGTGTCACCTGGCCCTCGCCCCCAGGGCCTGCTTTCCACCCCCCGGCCCCCGATCCAGATGCCTCCCGGGGCGTGCTTGCTCTCAGTGCTCTACCCCCGGCCCCCGCAGAGCCCTCGGCCCTGAGCTCGTCGCCTCCCCCATGTCCTCAGCCCCACTGGAGGTCGGAGGCGGGGACGCGGGGCCACTGCCCACCGCCCGGGGCCTGGGCAGCTGAGATCTGGACGCGCTCGGCGGGAGGCGTGCCGTGTGGTTTGTGCTTCTGTTGCACGATCTGTCCTCGCCCGTGTTTCAGTGATAGCCAGTGTCCCCTGGGGTGTGCACACAGGCGGTTGTGCGCAGTCAGCCCGCGTGCTCGCCTTTGTCACAGGAAACTGGCAGGCTCAGCCCCGCTGCCCAGGCCTGTGTGGAAGAGCGCGCGTGACCTTCAGCCGCCTCCCAGCGCCTCCCAGGCTGACGGGACGTGCGCCCGCCGCTCCGCCTGTCCCTCTGCGTGCGGGCGAGCCGCGGGAGCAGCCGCTGGCCGTAGCCTGGTGTCCACTGAGGAGACGATAGTTTATCGTTTATTGTGTCCATCTCAACTCACCCTAGTGCTCAGCATATACACACACACGTGCGCACACGCATGTGCACGCACATGCATGAACACACACGTGCATGTACAGGCCCACACATACACGCTCACACTCGCACAGATGCGCACCTGCACACGCGCATGCGCACGCACATGCATACACATCCATATGCACGTGCACGCATGCAAGTGTGCGCGCACACGCTCCACATTCTGAAAAATCACTCCTTCGCTTGGTCTGTTGTTTTTGGACCTTAAAATACAAACTCAGATCATGAGCTTTCGTTATTCCATGAGGCGTTTTTTCTCAGAAACACAGGAAACAAAGGGGGACAAGTCCATGGGCATTTCCCACAAAGCCCTGCGAGGCATTTCTCGCACTTTCTCAGTAGAAGACACTTTCTCCGGCTCAGATGACTTCCACTCGCAATAGTTTATCTGAGGCGTGAGCTATGTCACCACTGTCAGACCCCTGGGATGGACGGGAGGGCCCGCAGGGGGCAGGCCTTGCCCTCCGAGAAATCGACCAAAGTCGTCACGTCCCGTGCCAGCTGCATGGGCAGCTGCGCGGGCCTCGGCCTGGCTGCTTGGCCAGCTCAGGGTCCCCGAGTTCCGAGGGCGGGGACGAGAGCCCAGAGGACCGAGCAGGTTTGGCGAGGAGAGCGGCCGGCGGCCGTGCCCCCCGTGTGGCCGTTGCCACCCAGCTCCCGTTCTCAGCTCTCAGGGGTGCAGAGGGTCCCCGAGGCTCGCATGGCCCAGACTGTCCCCTCGGGGCGGGAGCCACGTGGCCAGAGGCACCGCCGCGCTCGCCTGCCCGGCTGGCCCCGCTCTACTTGAACGTCTGTGAAATTCCTCCGCTTCTCGCCGTGCCTGCTGCAGCGGCACTTGAAGGCGCTCTGCAGAAAGCCGGCCCGGAGGAGCCGCGACGCCACACTGGGACCCGGACGGCGGCCGGCCGCGGGCGAGCCGCAGGTGGCCGCGCCGCCGGAGTGCGTGGGGGCGCCGCGGCCATTCACGGCCCACGGGCGCCTCGCTTAGCCAGGGTTCCTGGGGTCTGCGCAAATGACAGGAAGTCTGGTGGCTGCCCTGCCCACACGCGGGGGCACGCCCTCAGGCCCCAGATGTGAGGCGGCCTCACTCACAGTGCCCATTGATGTGTCACCCACACCCCCCGCCTCGCCGTCTCCCTGCTTGAGAGACACACCTGACTCGCCCCGCCTGCGTGAGCGTGTTCACAGAAGCGCCCCAAGTCACACTGGGCAAGAGCGAGACATCACTTCGGTCCCAGGAGTAGGTTGTCCGTGGTTTAAACTGGCTCTGTATGCTGATGCTGGACAGTTGCCCGGCCTTCTGGGTGGTGGCCGCCCTCAGCATCGGCCAGCATTGTCCCTTAAAGCCAGCGGGACCACAGCTGTGCTTCCTGGTCCCCTCCAGTGCAGATGCTCAGGTGTGCACTTTGTTTCTTTTATAGGGGTCTCCTTACCCCCCTCCCCCCAACTCACAAAGACCCTAGAATGGAAAAGGGGCCGCATGGTGAGGGAAGGACAGAGGTGACTCCAGGTGGCCTCGCAGAGCTCAGGCGTTCGCACGGCAGGAGCCCGGCCTCGCCGGACACGCGCGGTCCCGCCCGGCCCCCGGCCCCCGACTCCGACTCAGCACTCTGCCCACAGTGGCCGAGGTGCTGGCCGGTCTCACGTTTGCTTCCTGCTCTGTGTTGAGGCGAGCGGTCACTGTACAGATATTTATTACGCTTTCCAGACTTTCTGAATAGATTTTTTAAATAAACAAGGGTTTTATGAAGCGTGATATTTTTCTAGTGTACCAATAACCTTTGGACTTTCTGTGTCGTCACTGATAACAGCCTGCAGACCAGCCCCGTACACCTTGTCCTTGGGCTGCTGCCAGCCCCTGGTGCCACCAGATGGCATCTTCATGGAAGAGGCAGGCAGCATCGCCACCCACTCCAGCCAAGAGCCGTGTGTGTGTGTGTGCATACGTGTGTGTGCATGCATGCACTGTGTTCGTATGCATGTATGTGTACATGCATGTGTACATTGTGTTCGTGGACATGCATGTGTACATGTGTGTGCGTGTGTTTGTACATGTGCATGCGTGTGCACGCACTCTGTGCGGAGCCCGGCTGGACGATGGGACAGGGTAGGGGCACGGCCGCTGGCAGGAAACTGTGGACGGTCATGTCGGGACGGAAGCAGGTGGGCCAGGGTGGTGGTTGGGGACCGCGCTGCTGCCACCTACCCCACATGCCCGCCATCCTTTCTTTATACAGAAATGAAACGAGAGCCTACGCAGCTGGTCTTCAGCTCTCCAACCTGATTTCTCCTCCCTTTCGGTCGCTTCCTAACGTGCTGTGGCAGCAGGTGACACACATTCTGCCACCATCTTCCCGGTGCTGCCCCGGCAAAGCGAGGGCCTCACCCTGAAGCCCCACGGTGCGCGCAGGAGCATCGGAACTGGGGCCGTGCCAGGGCCGTGAGTCACCCCACTATGTCCGGTCAACTCATTAGCCTCCTCGTGTAACCTGACACACTCGCAGTTTCCGGGGCAGGAGGTGACATCCATTCTGTTGAGCCCACCGCATCCAGCTGAGCGTAGATCTGCGTACAGTGTTGGGCCTGTGTGGGCTTTTCCGTTCAGGGAAGACGAGGCCAAGGACTGTGCCGTGTCTGAGGCTTTGCCATCCTCAGGCTAACGGGCATGCCTGCCCCTGACCCCTGGAAGCCCAACGGGACCTGAGACCCGGGGCCAAGCCCACACCACAGACAGCCTGGGCCCGTGTATGTAGTGATTTTCCTCACCCCCCAAGCCTCAGGGTGACAGAGGGGCCCAGGGAGCATATGCACAGACAGTGGGCTATGTCACAGCGGGGCACCCGATTTACTAAGGCCCATTCATTTAGGGCTGCCCTTAGCCCTTAGAGGGGACACAGCGTGTATCTTCCATGGCCATGTGCTGTGCAAATGTCCTCAAGCAGGTGCAAAAAAGCGAGACCCGTGGGATTTGCCTCCCAACAACAAGCTACTGTGTTTTGTACCCGCTGTCCCCAAATGTTGAAGTGAGTGTCATCCGAGAGACCCCCGACAGACCAGGGAGAGGAGGCGGCCGGGCCTGGGCTGCTGTCTGTGTCACGTGGGGACATCCAGCTAGCTCTCGGTCGCACGCGTGTCCAGGATGGAAATGTTTGTCTTTTGTGGGACTTCAGTTTGTCAGGTTGATCGCATAGCCCCTTTCCATTCACAAAGAAATCAGAAAAGATGAGGCCTGTCAGGGCGGAGCACGTCCTGGGGAATGGTGGGAGGCAGGGGTGGGCGACGCGCTCGGGGCAGAGGAGGCTCCACCGAGGACAGACCGGAGGAGCTGGCTGCGAGGGGCCTGCCGGGCAGGCAGGGGGCGCGGGCAGGGCAGGGAGAGGCTTTTTTAAAAGTCCATTTGAAGACTTGTTATGGAAAGTTCCAGCACAGCAGACTGAAAAAGAGCTTATGGGGTCCATTACTATTTTTGCTGCATTTATGTAAATAATCAGGCCACGCCACATGAGATAAAACTTACTTTACAAGTGAGTGGACAGTGACACTTGGGGAAGTTTACAGGTGGGAACGACGGGGAGCAGAGTCTGCCACCCCTTGGGCATAAGGCTCGTCCTGAGCTGGTTATTTTTAAGTAACAGCAGACAGAGGAGAAGCTCCGAAAACGGTAGACGTAACCTTTTCTAAGGGACATTTAGGTTTCCAGGGGGACTCGCTGTTGGTGTGTCTCCCTCACTGTACCAGGAAGAGAAGGGTGACTCTAAATCGCAAGACTCTCGCCAGTGGCGAGGACACTGACTTCCATCCGCATGACGACTCTGCCCTGGTCACTGTGCCTTGCTTGCTGGCCACGTCCCGTCTGGTGTCCCCTCTGCCATGCCGTCTTTTGTCTTTGGCTGAAGATGGTATTGCCGGTGGTGACATGGGCTACCTCGGGAGCTTCACCCCGTGTTCCCGGGTCTCCCCCGTGTGTGCAGGGAGTTCACGTGCTGCTAAACCTCAGATCGTTCCTGAGGTTCACGTTAACGTCTCATTTCAGGGCATCTTGGCCGAGAACCCGGAGGGTGGGGAAATCATGTTTCCTCTTCGACAGCAGCAAAGCTTGACCTAAGCTGCTGCAGAGCGATCGGCCGCCCCAGGTCGCACAGACGCACACGCTCTGCGCAGAGTATTCACGTTTTCCGTGGGCTTCTAAGGTGCAGCCCCAAACCACACCGACCCCCACGTCATACACAGGACTCACACTGCATACCTTCCTGAAATCCAGAATATTCTGAATTCTGAAATACACAGGGTCCCGAGATTCTTGGATAAGGGGCTACAGACCGTGTCGACTTACTCGCACATGCGCTTGAAACGCCCTTCCGTTTCCACTCGCCTCTTCCACGGGCACTGGAGGTCGGAAGACAGATCCCGAACTCTCACGGTTGTGGAAATGGTGTTTAGAAATCATTTGAGTACCAGCATTTACTTTAAGCAAAGCAGATGACCCTCCATGTCATGGTGGGCCTCGTCTAATCAGGCGCCAGCCTTGCGAGCAAAGGCTGAGGTTTCTGAAGAAGGAATTCTCAAGACTGCACAGCTCTTACCTGAGTATCCAGCCTGCTGGCACAATGTTAGGAAGGTAGGTGGATAGACCGACAGATAATAGATGGACGATAGAATAACTAATAGGTACAGGGATCTAAAATGATAGAGATGGTAGAAAGGTAGATCCATGGATTCCGTTCCGCTGGAGAACTCTAATACAGTGAGACCGTTTACCTTGCGGAAAAGGCAACCGGGCCGTCCTCGGGGCCTGATGCAGTCAGGGCCGTCGTCTGTGCCACCCGACGCACACCCAGGGTGCAGTGGGGCCCGAGGCCACACTCACTTGCGAAGGGCCTCAGACCACTTCAGCTACAACCCCTTTCCATCCAGTATCCCCTGCTCAGCTACTAGGTGCCGAGTGTTGCAGGTTTGAACACAGTTTTTGTCCCGAGTGTTCCGTCCCGTTATTGGCGAGCGGACCAAGTCCTCCCCATCCTTTTCATTCGGCTCAGGCCGGCTGCTCCCCACACAGCCCGGCCCCCCAGCCTGGGACAGCCCTGCGGCAGGAATCCAATCGTCCCTCATCTCAGCTGCAGCGAGGCGCCGGGCACGATGCCTTGTGACTAAATGGACAGATACGTTCTGGGCTGGACCGGCGCGTTCCGCCTTCAGCCAACAAACACTACGCTGTGGCCACGTGCCATGCTGAGTGGGGCTTTGGTGTCCTCGTGGGGGTGAGATGGCCTTGTTGACGGTGGCACGTTGACCACATAATTCACGTCTTCCCAAGACCTCACCGCTTCCTGTGGAAAGTGCTCTCTGCCTGTTTGCACTTGTCACAGCCCGCCACCGGAGGGCGGGAGCCGGCTCCGGAGGGAGGCGCGCTGGGCAGCTGCGGATGCAGAAGGCGGCGCTCCCCCCCTCGCCCCTCCCTCCCG
>NW_024340700.1:5489023-5489481 GCF_902729225.1 Pteropus medius | reverse complement strand
CTCAGTGGGCCAAAGGTCATCGATGAGGACAAACCAAGTATTAGCTCTCAGGGACGCCTCCCCTCGAGGACCCCAGCAGCCAGGTGGAAGCGCCCCCGAGGTCAAGTAAACAAACGCAGCTCACAAGATTTCTCCAGAAACGGGCGCTCTCATTCTGTGTTTTAACGTTGCTGAGCACTCTGGGCGACAGTACTGCCCTGGGCGTGTTCGCTGGAAATATGCCACGATTCACATTATATGAATAACACGCGGGCCGTCTCCACCTCCCTGGCTCACATCGCGTTCGAGAAAACGTGTCCCCCGAGGCCTGGACGAAGCCCTTAGAACTCAGGTTCCCCACCTGCTGGCTCCATGCCAAGAAGGGGTGCCACAGCAGAAAGCTGGCAAGGCTGGCCGGGGTGGTTCAGGTAAGACGAGAGGAAAGTGGCAGAATTGCCCCCACCAGGAAGACACCTGGC